>NW_015538012.1:133098-187918 GCF_001515605.1 Sinocyclocheilus anshuiensis
CGGTGTTCGGCCAATCACAATGCACTGGGTCAGCTGGCCAATCAGAGCAGACTGCGCTTGTCGGAAGGAGGGACTTTGTAGAAAACGAAGCGTTTGAGAGAGGCGGGGCATAGAAGACCTACAATAATGTACAGTATTTGAAAAATAATGTGTTTTTTGAACATTAAAGCATGTCAACATATTCTGTTACACCAAATACACAAAATAATGATCTTTAAAAAAGCATCATATGACCCCTTTAAATAACAATAAATAAACGTAATGACATGCCACTGTGGCCCCTTAGCATGCGATTCGTGTTTGCATGTTTGGCATCTGTCAGTTTTAATGGTGGCGGCTCCTCCACTCATCCCATGGGGCTTTATCTTCCACTCAGCACACAAATCTCCCAATCAATTTACCAAATGAAACCGGGTGTGCAGTGCTTAAAAGAACAGTCCATGCTTACTGAGCATGAGAGTGAGATGGCAAAAGAGAGAGAGAATATATTGTTTATGTGACCTGTTCCCCAGCATTAACCTAATTCATTCATCCAGGATTACGATGCGTTATTAAAGAAACAGTGGAGGGTGAAAGAGAGTGAAAACAAGAGTAGACGTTCAAGAAACTAAGACAGAATAAGAGACAGAGGGAAGAATGAGAGAGGAAGAGAGATGGGCCAATCGATCTTGAAATATCAATACGTCTGATGCTGATTAAGAAGGTTGATCCTGCATAAAAATATCTGTTTTAACACTAACCATGTAGTTATTTATTCAGCAAGAAAGTTAATGTGTATCATAAACGTCAAAGTTGTTAAATGAACTGTCAGCAAGAAAAGTATCACGCAGTGGCATTTTATTTCATATATATCAATAACAAACAAGTTAAATGTGACATTTATCTTTTTGTGGCATTTACAGCAGAAACTCACTATACTATACTATAGAAGCTGTTAAATGTTTTATATTTGATGTTAGTAATGTTTTTGTTGTATTGTTTAATGACTGAAATTATCCATAATTATCTCAGAAAATCACAATAACATTTAAGGTAATCAGTGTTGACTTTATTGTACTTGATATTTGATTGATAAAGAAATAAGTTGTAACAACCTGAAGCCTCAATTGTTTAGTGTTTTCACATATTTTTGGTTGCTCCTCCCCTTCCTGATCAAACTGAAGCTCTGGTTGTCATACTAAGAAAAAGGAGTAGAAAGAGAAGCCACATAAAAACACATGGGTTTTTTATAGATCCTCTCACATTTCTGCATCATGACGAGAGAGAGGGGAGTGATACAGAGATACTCGGTTAATAAAGGGAGAAAGTGCTCAAGGACAGTGTGTGTGTGTGTGTGTGTGTGTGTGTGTGTGTGTGTGTGTGTGTGTGTGTGTGTGTGTGTGTGAGATGTACATGTTATCAGTGAATTTAAATTGCTAACCTTGCATGAGGAGAGCCAAGAATTGGTGGATCTCAAGGACTCCCTTCAATAAGTACCTTGAACGGGCTGCAGATGTCACAGAACACACACACACACACACATCTCATGCATTATTTGGAATACTTGATTCTGATTGGTCAGTTTATGTGTAATGTTAAACTGTAATTGGTAAACTGTATATTTGACCATTGTCCCCGGTAAGCAGCTTTTTGTGCTTCAGTGCTTTTTAAAGTAAAAATACGTATATTTAGCATTATCATAGCATTTAAAAGTTTGGGGTCAGTAAGATTTTTTTTTTCAAGGAAATTCATATTTTTATACAGCAAGGATGCATTTAGTTGATCAAAAGCGACAGCAAAGGCATTTGTAATGTTACAAAACATTTCTATTTAATATATAAATGCTGTTCTTTTGAACTTTTATTCATAAAAGAATCCTGAAGAAAAAGGTTTTCACAAAAATACAGCAGCACAACTAAAACAAATAATTCTTAAGCACAAAATCAGCATATCAGAATGATTTCTGAAGGATCAGTCTGTTGACAATTCAGATTTGCCATGACAGGAATAAAATACATTTTAAAATATATTAAAATATTTCAAATGTAATATTTCACAATATCACCGTTTTACTGTATTTTGCAGCATTTATACAGTTTTACTGTATAAATGCAGCATCTGTGAATTTATTTATATTTTTAATTCATATATTTATTTATTAAGTAGCCAAGTGAGTCTGGGTCCTGACCACCCTGTTGGGGTTTATAGCATTTTCTTGAGCTTTTAGCTAACAGACATGGTTTAGTTCAACTTTTAGCTAAATCAACACAAAGATTTAAATAGCTACTTTCTATTTCAGCATTTCTTGTATGTGTTTCACTCATCCAGTTTTGAAATGGAAGCCAAAACTTCCAAACAAAAAAAAAAGCACATTTGTGTGCTTAGAGGAAGATAAAACCCTACGGAATGAGTGTTATTTTAGGGCGACAACCTGTCATGGTAGCTTTGTGGAGTGTCTTAGAGGCTAATAAGCTACGATTACAGGTTTAGAAAGAGTGTCTGAGGTGTTTATAAAGTGTTTGTAAGGGATTGCCTGTTTCATGTAGCTTCTACCAGTCTGATTTAGACAAGGGTGAGTGGTCTAAGCAGCTGATCTATCCTGACAGCAGTAATCCCCCCACGATCCCTCTCAGACTGTCTGTGTGTGTGTGTGTGTGTGTGTGTTTTAATTGAAGAAAGTGTCTTTGGTCTTGAATTGGAGAGGTCGAATAGTACATTGTAGCAACACACACTGCTCTTCATTTCTTTGTTCAAGATAATCTTTCCCCATTCCCTTCTCATTATTAGATATGAGCCGCCAGACCTGTGTGCTTGGTATTCTGCACCACACTCACTCACACACACATACACCTGCAAGGTATCAGTATCTCAAGAGAACTACATGGAAATCAAACTTTCTCTCCCCCAGTAAACAGTCTACATTGGAAACAAAGCCCTCCTGTCTGTGTAGTCAAACAGACGCTGTGTTTGCCCAGTAGATGAGAAACGCAAAGGCTGAACATGTGATCAGATCAAAAAAGAAGAAATGCCAGAGGTCTGTCCCCCATCGGGGACTGTAAGACATCAGGGAAGCGAGCAGCCTGTGTTTTGCATGGAAGAGAGGAAGTGAAAGACACTGTGTAAATGCAACATGTGAGCTAGTATTGTCAACCATCATTCAATTTTAAATTCAATTACCGATGACCAATCGCTGGCTGGTATAATGTAGATATATGCTTTTTATTTGTTTGTTTGTTTATTTTTCTGCTTGCGATTTTTTATTTATTTATTTTTAATATTTGAAAAGTTTAAATTATTAAATGTATGTAAATATAATAATTTATTATTTAATTTTAAAATATTTAAATAGAATTTAAGTAAACTAATTTACCAACATTTTATTTACATTTTTAAACATTAAGTATATCTAAATTTAATGATTTTACTTCATTTAAAAAAATTTAAATATCATTTTTGTGAAATGGCACAATGAATTTGTATTAAAATGTACTAATCTCTATGATCTATTTTATTTTATTAATGCATTTAAAATTATATGTACATATTTTTGTATTAATTTGACTAATTATTTATTAAACTTAAAAATAATTAAATTGAATCATACATAAATTAATTTAAAATACAAACATTTGAAAATATGCATTATCTATTGAGCTAACATATTAGTCAGCCAACCAACACACCCAGTATCCTTCTGGTTGATATATTGGTCTATAGAGAACTCATGCATTGAGAATTTAGATTGATTCCGTTTCTGTAGAGCTCTTTTTTTATATTAGAAGATTTCAATAATTAGTATAATTGTTCATTCGATTAGCATTGATTAGAGATTATAACAGGTCTGACACTGTGTGGAGAATATTCACGCTAACAGTACAAGACTTAACAGTGGCTAAAATGGCTTAATAAAACACTCGGTCAGATGCAGTTGAAGGCCGACCGTGTTGTCTTTGTGTTGTAGTGTAGTGGCTAAGCAGAACCCATCCCGAGTGACCTTGCCCTGAGGTGGAATGGAGGGAGGAGGTTGGACAGGAGAGGGGCGGGAGGGGGTGTACACAGATGGTAGAGAATATGGTTCCAGGGTATTTCGGAGGGGCCTAGCTCGGACAAATGCAAACAAATAAGCCTCTGCATCCAGCACGGAGAAAGAGAGCCTCATTCTTATAGAACTGCTGAGACGGATCTTAGAAGACAGCCAAGGTAAAGTAAAGCAATTCAAGAATTTACTAAGTAATAATTAGAACGGTCTGCCAGGGCCCAAGGTGTGAGAGCCGCACTGAAGATATCGTAGCCCAGCGCGGTTCTGTGGTTCTGCAAGGTTGAGGACACAGAACCCAGCTGCGGCAGGAATGAATGCTGAATAAATTAAGCACTCTGCCAAGTTAACACTAGCCTGGCAGCGGCTCTTTCCCTCTAAGCCCAGGTGTGTGTGAATGTGTGTACTGTACGTGTGAGAACATTTTTAATGTGCAAATATGTTTTGTGCGAATGCAGTATGTGGGCATGCTTTATCACACAAGTGTGTGTGTGTGTGTGTGTGTGGATCTTACGCTTTCCAGTGTCTGGCACTGGTAGGGGGATGGGTGAATATGTCTGTGTCTGTGTCTGTGTCTGTGTCTGTGTCTGTGTGTGTGTGTGTGTGTAGGCTTCAAAGCAGCAAGACTGGGGGAGCTTGTTCTCTCCTTCACATCCATCCACCCACACACCTCCGATCTTTATTCGCTTTCCCCCTCAATAACAGGGTTTTTTAACCCTAACATCTATTTTTACGTGTCTGAACAAAACACGTGGAAATCCTCGGCGCCCCAAGAACTGGATTTTTGCGATGGGGTGTATATGGTAGACATGGCACAATGTGGTTAACCAGACTGGCATGAAGACTGGCTCTTGTCTCCAAGCCACACAAACAGAGAAGGAGAGAGAGAGAGAGAAAGAGGGAGCTGATATGTGTTGTTGTGGAAGTAGGTCAGGCGTCACATTCATTAACATCCTCCTCTCATGCCCAATGATGTGAGCCGCTCCCACTATCACGCGCGTACGTATACATATCGCCGTATGTGTGCACGCATAAATCAGGGCATGCATATTAAATATTATCAGAGGTTATCGATTCGAGGCAGACGCTTGTGCATGTGTAAAGAAAGTCGGTATTGTGTCGGTCATCATTTCATAGCAATTTAACCCCACCATCAAGGCAATAGACGTAAATAAACTTGGTTACTGTGGAGATAAAAGCAGTACTTAGTGTCTGCCTGTGCTCTGTACAGCTGGACTTCTGCCAGGACGGCAAAGCGGAGCTCTCTACACAACTCTGTCCCACTTTCTCTCGCACGCTTTCCTTGCATGCGCTCTCTCTTTCTATCTGTCTCGTGTCTGCTTCCATTATTCACTGCGCTTTCTAATTCTACCTGTTTTGCAAAAGTTGTGCTCCTGAGTCAGTCCCTTTCTCTCTTCTTATTCCTCGCTTTCTGCCCACTCCATTCATCCTCATCTCATTCTTTCCTAACTCTTGCAGTCATAAGCTTTCCCTCCTTCTCTGTCCCTCCCCTTCTCTGCTCCCAGCAAGGTCAGTTGGAGTTGCATGACAAAGCGACTTAACTGACATTCAACAACAACCTCTCTCTCGCTCTTTCCCTTCCTATAGTCCTGCTCTGCTTCTCAGACATTTTCCCATGATAATTAGCTAAAGCCTGGAGAATGGACCTAAATATAGAGAGATTTGATTTTCCACTTGGTTTTTTTTGGCAAATAAAGCCTTACTTGATGTTTAAATTGGGGTCTTAAACCAAGGATGAAACTAAATGTTTAACACTGGAGGAATGTAATAGTTTATGAATGAGGGCATCTATGGTAAAACAACCAACCACAATTCACTCTCTGTGTGTGAGTTAGGTATTGGAGTGGACTGTACTGGAGTGAGTAAATTTGCAATAAGTGACTGCAAAAAATAAAATAAAAAATCTTGTAAAGGGATATAAATCTTTTAAACTATGCTAAATGAACTCAAAATATGACTTTTCTGAAATAAATCAAATGAAATAATTAAAAAAAAAACTAAAATGAAATAAAAAAAAATAAACTATTGAAATGTCAAAAAACTATAATAACCCTGGTTCAGATGACAAAAGCAAGGTCAAACATGCACGCTCTTGGTTAAGTGAGAGAACATCCTTTCATGCTCGGCAGCACGCAAATGCATAATTGGTTTTATTTCTCTTGTTAGTTTGATATGGGCAATTATGTCTCTTTTATGTGGTTTAGGGCATATTTAGTGCTGTTTTTCATCGTTACGCCTTTAAATAACTTGTAATTTATGTCATTTTGCTTACATTTGCTTTCGAAATAATACTCTACAATTCTTATATTCTTTTTAGATCATTTTGCTTACATTTGCTTTCGAAATAATATTCTGCACTTCTAATTATCGTCTTTTTATATTATTGATAATTTTATTTATTTATAGTATTACTTTATTGCTTTTGTACTTATTTTGCAATGCAAATACAATACTGCAATACAAATGGGGATAGAGAGAGAGCGAGAGCAATCCAAATTTACATTTTCCACCCCGATGGATTTGACAGGGAGGGTTAAACATATCTCTCTTTCTTTGTTACCGTCTTGTACGCACAGGAACGGTTGCATTCTGTTCGACAACAAAGGCAGCTGATTGCTTTGATAACCTCTGCTGCTGTGATATCTAATCTATTAAATGCATTGCACGCTGAAATGTGAGTTGCATGAAAAGCTGAGTGAGCGCGCGGAACGGAAAGGGGAGGCGTCTTGCTTGACGGACTGCTTTACTTGAAACGAGCGTGTGTTGCTGGAGGCTCTGGAAAGCTTGTGAGGTGTTGGGGTGTAGTAGCTCAGGGCAGGGGGGAAGAATGAAAGGCCGTCTCTTATCGAGGGCACAATCGGAAACGCTGTTTAACTTGGCGGGCTTTCCCGGATGGAGCGCAAAGCTGCGTCCTGAGTGACAGACTAAAACATAAGTCACGGACTATGGGCACAGTAATCTTTTATATTTATCAATAAATACACTAGGCTGACTGGATAGAGAACAGACTGGGTTTTTACAATAAGGGAATCGATCAAGACTGAAAAGCTCACCGTAAACTCTTGAGGTGGATCAAGCGGTTAAACGCACAGAGCGTACGTTACTGTTTTTGTTACGGAGTGTTAGAGTGCGCATGCGCCATCTAGCGTTCGCTTAGAGGGAAAAAAAGTTTTTTATTCATATCTCCCTGTTGGATTTGTGAGCGAGTCGCTGATTATCGTACTAATCAACTCACTATTCTCTTTCCTTGGGCTTTGCAGAGAGCATTTGTTCGGCTGACGAAATAGAAAGTGTTTAAATAATGTTTAAGCATTACTCATAATATCTTAAAGGGATAGTTTGACTAAAAATTCAAATCCTGGCATCATTTACTCAACCCCACAAACCCATAATGACTTTAAGTGATTGGTGACCGTCTGAAGCTTACTAAATGATGACAGAATGTTCATTTTTGGATGAACTGTTCCTTTAAGAAGTAACAGATGTGAGTGTTCTTTATAATCATTAGAAGTTTTAGTTCTTAATGGCAAAACAGAGTCGTGCATGGACAATTCTCAGGCACAGCCCTAACACAACCAACAAAAGCATCTAAACGAGCTCTTCATTCCTGCCTAGCGTTCGCTTGGAGGGAAAACCAAGGTTTTTATTCATATCTCTGTTGGATTTGTGAGAGAGTCGCTGATTATTATCATACTAATCAACTCACTGTTTTCTTTCCTTGGGCTTTGCAGAGCATTTGAGCGGCTGACGAAACAGAACATTTTTAAATAATGTTCAAACATTACTCATAATATCTTAAAGGGATAGTTCGCCTGAAAAATTAAAATCCTGGCATGATTTACTCACCCTCATGTTGTTCCAAACCCAGATGACTGTAAGTGATTGGTGACTGAAGCTGACTAAATGATGAGAGAATGTTCATTTTTCAGCGAACTGTTCCTTTAAGAAGTAACAGATGTGAGTGTTGTTTAGAATCGTTAGAAGTTGTAGTTCTTAATGGCAAACCGAATCATGCATGGACAATTCTCAGGCACAGCCCTAACACAATCAACAAAAGCATCTAAACCAGCTCTTCTTTCCAGCTGCACATACCCAAGTGCTGGATCAATATCCATTACCAGCACTAGTGCTACAGACAAGCCATTCATTTCCACTGCAAAGCACCACGATATTCCCCCTGGGAAGCCGTTTCACCACCCTGCCTGCTACAAGCAAAAATGATTACACCAGATTCATGCTAGGAGTGTCTGTTAGTGCCTCAGATTACCTCTGCTTGTTCTTGAGCATGATATTAGCTATGTGTGATGCTAAGCATGTAGTTGGAGATTTAATTGAATTCACACAACATAATAAACCCAGTAATTTCATTTTGTGTTTGTGTCTTTATGACGTGAAGCAGATCGTTGCGTTCTGCCATGTATGCCAGATGTGAAGTAGTTATCTCTCCACGTCTTCATAATGGTCCATGATTAATGTTCTACTCCAGTTACGCATGTGTTTTCAGGATTTGGATGGGAGTAGAGAGGGAAGAGGGTGGGGAGCGTTTCTTCTGTGGGAATGGGAATATGGGAATGCCTAGCTGGACTGCTCGGGTGGAGAGGTGCATTCAGACAAAGCCAACGAAAACAAACATCTGTGGCTCTGGGAAGGCAGGGTCTGGTCTGAATCCTCTGTGGTTATTTACAGATGTTTACAACTTTGCTAAGGAAAGAAGCCCTGTTAGAACATGTGGGCTTGGTTGAGATGACCTTTTAGCGGTGTTGAGTTACACTGAATGGCGTCACGTCTTTGATCACGGTGAGATTATATGTAGTTAGTTACAGTTGTTTGTGTGGGTCAAGTGAAGGTGCGATCATGTCTGTGTGAATATGGCAGCCATTGTTTTGACACATTTGAGTTATGCACAGCTAAAATGTAGTTTGAAGGTGAGTGCAGGTTTAATAGTGATCTTTCTTTTATTGTTTGTTTTAGGATCAAGGTGCAGGAATGGTGCCTCTTCAGGACCCACCGTCAGCTGTGCCACGGCAGCCCCAGGGCAGCAACTACAACATGATGCTTAAGAATCAGCTAATAAACAAGCAGCTTCAACAACAAGTCAGTGCTCAAACTGCATGTTGAATGTATTATTCTGTTAAATTGTAATTTTGTTGTTTGGGATGAAAGGCCTTTTAATTTACACTTCTTAAGATGTAGAATTTGATTGCCTTAATTGTGTTAATGTATTATTTTCTGTTTCTTATAGGAAAAGCAAAGGCATATGGAGCAAATGAATGGAGTGCATATCTCAGACTGCCAACAGGTGGCACCATTTCAAGGTACAGTATCATCACCATACCACATAAACTATGGTAAATACTGGGTCTCCTTTAACATTTTTGCATAAAATCTAAACACAGAATTTTTTCAAAATGCAGAAATCATGATTCATTAATAAATCTACACAGAAAATTCTGAAACCGTGCACACAAAAATGCTCCTGGGGGCAAATCATTTATTAAGACTTGACATTAAAAAAAAATGTATATAGATAGATAGATAGATAGATTTTTTTTTTTTACATTCAATTACTTATTTTAAATAATTAGATTTCACTATAGTACTGTTTTACTGTATTTTTAATCAAATAAATACCTCCATGGTAAACATAAGAGATGTCTTTTTAAAACATTAAAAAATCTTACCAATCCTAAACTTTTAATCAGTAGTATACCTAAAGGCATGCTGAAAGTCAACGATTTTTGCTTTCTTGCAGGTCCAGGTCGACCGCTCCCTCCAGAGTGTGGTGGATATCCTCTGGGAGCTTCTCAACAGCTGAATTCCTCCATGCTCTCCCATAGTGGTCCTTTACCCACAAACCAAATGGGTCTTTCCTCCAGCTCAGTCTCTCAGATGGGCCAGACGGTTGGAGGATACGTGTGCGGCAAAGGTTCCAAACAACCCCTCTGCCACCCGTCGCAAGACTTTGGAATGGCGATGCAGCCTGGCCAGATCATGATGGGAATGGGTGGGCCTCCACGTCAACCGTTACACCCAGCTCACGCTGTGACGCGACCAGGAATGCCATGCCCCAACTTACCAGGTGGTCCCGTGCAGACCCACCACCTGCGGCAGGCATTGCACCAAGCTGGAGCTCTTCAGTCACGCATGATGTTCTCTCCCCAGCAGCAGCAGCCCACGTCACAGTCCCAGCTCTGGCAGCACCAACAAGGGGTGCAACCGCATATGGACTCTGTGAACCACCCACATCCTTTCCCCGCCATAGGAGCCCTATCTGGATGTGGAGGTCCTCAGTTTCCACAGCGATCCGGCATGGCAGGTATGCCAGCTAACTTCCCTGGTTCCCGTCCTCCTCCTAATCAGGTAGCACCTGGTTTGGTTGGCAGACAGGACCAGAAGATGCCCACCACCCAGTCGCTATCCTCCATGTCCCAACAGAACCTCAGAATGCGAGGTCCACTTTCCGCTCTAGCTGTTATGAAACCAGGAGGTCCATCCATGATGCACCCTGCCCATGGGATGGGGCCTCCTAGTTACCAGACTGCTTCTGCAGGGAAATACTGTTCACCACAGGGCTACAACCCCAGAGATAAACTGCCTTCCTATGACTACACCCCACAGCATCAGACCAATGGGGCAATGGCAGCGGGGCTACAAGGACCTGGAGGAGGAGGCGGTGGCGGTGCGGAGGTAGACTTCATAGACACTCTGGTGGGCAACAACGAAGACTGGCTGAACAATCTCACCATGATAGATGAATACCTTGAGCAAAACTCATAGGGACTGATCAAGAGCGTCTTAGGTTTGAAAATCACTACACAGTGCAAGAATGGGTTTGTGGGGTCATCGCTCTGTAAAGGCATGTTCACACCAAGAGCGCTAACTATAACAAGAACTATATTAGTGTCCACACCAACGTACGGTAACTTTCTTTTTGTTATAACCGCGCATTTGTCTGCAGCTTTAAGGCCCCGATATACTCACTTTATTGTTCTTCGCTTAGTAAAAAGAAGTTTTGAGATACGCAATCAGCTATATTCTGTTAGAGAACATCCGGACGCCATGGACCAGTGGTAGCAGTTCCAAGGTGTTTACTTTTCCAGAAAGTTTGCTTGGGCAAGCTGTTTCGAGCTCCAGAAACTAACTTTGTTTTGGGCTGATTTTGTTCTAAATCATGAAGTATATTGGGTCCTATATACATGCAAGCTTGGGTGGCATCTGATTGGCTTAAAAACCTTTTAGTTCATTGTTATAATTATCATCTTTGGTGTGAATGAACCTTAAAGTCCTAAAGCGTTTCTTTTTTCTCATCGTTAGCATTAGTGAGAATGTATCGATGGAAAGGAGGCACTGCTTAGGCGCTGCTAAGCCTGGCTTTGGCCGTCATTAAACTGACTTATATTATAAGATGCCCTTTCCTTTTGTCAATGGTTTTAATAATATTGTAATTATCATCAAATTTATTATGGAGTGAAACACTGATTTATGAAAACATGGGCTTTCCCCAGCAGTGTAAAGAAAGTTCTCATTCAGTTAAAGGGATAGTTCACAGAAAAATAACAATTCTGTCATCATTTACTTGCCCTTATGTCTTTCCAAATCTGTATGACAGAATACATTTTGAAGATACATTTTTTGTCTGTTCAGTGGAAGTTAATAGGGTTTAAAACAACCCTAACTTTCATTGTATGGCAAAACACTTTTTATTTACTTATTTACATGGGGTGAGTAGATGATGACGGAATTGTCCTTTTTGGGTGAACTGTCACTTTAATGCAATGTGGTAACAGTATTGTTGGCAGTCTCATGCCAGACCAGGCTCATATGTGCAGCTTTTCATTCTTGCTATTTGAAAAGCATATGAAATCTTTTTTTGTGATGAACTATTTGAGGGTATTTCAAAAGGGGCTTGTCCTGTACATAAAGTATTTTGTAAAATATGGTTTCATAACTGTAACATACAAAAGAGAAGTACACATATTTATGCTTCTTTTCTGCTGATGAATTCTTCAGAATTTCTTTGTAAATAATTATCAAAAGAATAAATAAAACTAAAATGTAATGATTTAAAGAAATGAGTGTCACATCGAAATTGCAAATGAAATATTTTACACTAGGAAACTCTATTGTAATTTGTATTATGCAAGACAGTATGGTTAGTTTTGGAGTAATACTATGTATTACAAAGGTGAAAAATTTGTTATGTTTTTGACATAACTGGACTTCTGGTACTCCAGTCTGGCTTAAGAAGATTTTATGGTTTGTGTTTTTAAATTGGGAGGTTTGGAGTACAATGTTTCTCAGCCTTGTTACAGCATTTCATTCTGACATAATTGCACAGTCTAAAGGTTCTCTAACTTGTGTCATATTGCCATAGCATAATACATTTTACACTAGACACCAGTGTCTTTGTAATAATCTGTTCCATCTAACGAAATGAGGATCTTGATGGTTTTTGGACCAAGGACACTTTTCAGCAATTCTAGGAATGTCTTTTGTAAGTACGCACCAGCTACACTGAAACGGCAGCCTCAATGTAGCAGAGGGACAAAATATATGATCACACCACCTATTATGTAATACAAGAGCAACACCTGTCACAGTAAGTGCATAAAACCCACAGTCCTTTGTGCCAGAGTCTTGGGTTTCCAGTAGTTCATGACCATGTAGTTGATGCCATGAACCTGAAAACATTCTGATTTGTGATTCATTGTGATTTATTATATTTTGTCTTCATATTTTTAGATTGGAAAATAAACCTCATAAAAACAAAAATGTCTCCTTTTGGTCTTTTTTTTTTTTTACCTGTTCTTCTTCAGTATATCATACTTCCGTTTCCATTGGTGGTATGAGAGAAGATCAATATTAGCACCACACCTCATTTAGTGTTGAGATGCCTGATAACTACTGTGCTAAAATGATCTTATAAGGACACAAGAGCACCACAGAGCATGTCTCTTTGTGACTGCTTATCAGGACGAGGTGGGCACAAAGTAAACAAAATTGTGACATTGATTTATACCTTCTTTCACTACTGCTCACTTTAATTTCTGTTCTAGTCTGTTTTGAACAATCCTTAATTTTTTACACAGTAAAAATGGCTTTAGTGGGTAGGGTGACCAGACGTCCCGTTTTCTCCGGGACAGTCCCGTATTTCAGCTCTTTTTTTAGTGTCCCGATTTATTTTGGGAAAAAATCATGTTTTGTCCCGTATTTCAAACTTTCTTTAGGACTGGGTGATCAGAGCGAGTAGTAGAAGTGTTCTGTCACGCGACGCGAGAACAGCCTAATCAAAGGTAAGTAAGCTTGTCGTAGAACCAAATTACCATCCAATCACAATTCGTTATCGTTTAACTTGGAGTAAGTGAAGGCGGGATAGATAGGCGGAATCACGCTGAATGACAGACACACAGAAGCGCTGTCTTATCGAAAGCCCGGTTCTGCGATCAGTCCTGCCTGTTACTTCATTGTTAAATACACACACAGCTGTCAAAATGTCAATCGTGTGGAGTATCTCACGTAAATACAGTCGGTTATGGCTTAAATGAACGTAAACAGGTGGGTGAAACCCGGATATGTGTCAGTATATTCTATTCATTCGGTCTTAAAGGGACAGCAGCCTAATTAAATACCTGTCTGTCTCATTAATGTTAATCAAACAACAAAAGATGTTAAATAAAGTATACATGTTAAACCTACTGTATTAGAAAAACAAGTTTATTTAATATTTAATGTGTATCTTGTATTTTTCTTATGGTTTGTAATTTGCTTTATTTTTATATAAAAATAACTATGTATGTGTGTAGGCTATATATATTAATTTAGATATCATGAAATAAAATTTCTCATATCGTTTCCTTATAAATAAATAAATATAAATAGCCATTTTTGGTATATTTCCTCTTAATGCTGTTTTATGGTTTTGCCTGTTTCATTTTTAGATCAGCAGTTTTGCTTCCACATAAAAAGCTGCCTTTGTTTTAGTTTTAGAAACTAATATCTTCATGTTTCACAGTTACAGATCAGAGCTATTGCCACACAACAGAAGTCTGGGTAAAATCAAACTTGATAATCCACACTTTGAAAGCCACAAGTAATGCAAATACAAAAACCTTGTGTGTAACTCTTTCTTGCTTTCCAGAGCCATAGTTTTGCACAAGATGCTGTGTGGACAGACTCTAATGAAGTACAGTTAACTGCCATCTGTAAGAAGTGAATGGAATGATTAGTATGACTATGACACTGCAGGGATCAGATTGCACAGCCATCAGCTAGACTTTACTGAGCAAGACTCTTTAGTTTGCACTTTTATGAAAGATGCTACCAGGCTTAAATGAATAAAGACAGCTTAATATGCAAGAAAACTAATGCATGCATGATGTGTCAAATATTAATGACTGGTAAAAGTAAAGAAAGATGTGAGAGGAGTAAAACAATTATTGGTCATCTGTAATTATATGGGACAATAAAATCTCTAGCCTTGCACTTTTTTGTGTTTCTCTAAGTGAAAAACTGAGGTAATGGTGTCATCAGCTTTGACAGAAATGGGCAATAGTTTGAACACACTAGACGTTGTTTGTTATCAGGCAACAATGGAAACAGATGTAGGCCTACCGTTTGTCCAAATTAGCTACTCTATTTCTGACCGTATAGTTCCAAGCAATGTTGACTGTCAACATAGAGAAGGAGAGTCATGCTAGTTGTCAAACATTTACACATATAGGCTATATATAATTATAGTTGTGATCTTGCTCTGATTTTTGTCTTTTTTGATTTTCACAAATTGATTATTCCAAAAGCTGTTTTTTGCCACCAGTAACACTATGCCATGAAATATAGGGACACATATTCTTTTTAATTATTTATTTTGTTAATTACTCTTTTTGTTTTTTTTGTTTTACACATTACCCTGATTTAAAAATGTATTCATTTTGTGTGATGAAATAATAAGTTATGGTAGGATGCTTTTAAGTTGAGGATCTTCAATATTTGAAATCTTTTTCACGAAAGAAACGTCAAGGGTTGACAGCATGTTTTCAGAACGAGCTTCTATTTCACCGTACTTATCAAAAATACAACTCCCTAAATTCCTTGCAGTACATGATTTGACAAGTAGCCAATGGGCGCCGAGACCGCTGTCACGTGACTCGGGCTGAGCGCTTCCTACGGCGGTGCAAAACAGACTGGCGATCTGAGGAACGGAGCATTGCAGTTTCTGGGTAAGTAAAGACATTTGCAAACCCTAGTTTGCTCGGGTCGCACGTTATGACTTTTCGGCGAGGGTCTGGTCTGTATTTAGGGCTGCTTGGAGCGGACTCGGTGGTAAATGTAGCACTTGAGAGCTGTCGTAGAGATAGGCCCGAGCTATTTCCTGGTCACAGTCCTGTGCTGGAATACACTCACAGTGTAGCCTAAGAACTCCCACGAAATCGCGAGAAGTTATAAAAGTGGACTTTTTAGACACTTGAGAAGCTTGTTTTGATGTATATGTCGTTATCTGTCATTGTGTATGAATGGAAGTGGATATGTGCAGATATGGGCCAGATAAATACTGCTCATAATTGTCCATCACATAAGTTGAAGTGAAAGTGTGTAGCTAACGTTACTTTTGCCGTGACTGATCCGGGCATTTAAAGCCTTGGGGTGAGAGTTTTTGGAGTATGAGTTTTGAAGTAAAACTGTTTGTGACAGATTGATTTCATTCCTCTCTCTTATCTCTAAGTTAAAAGTCATTTTGTTTATAGGCAGCAGGGGCATAAGGCTGTAAATGTGCATCGTCATGTAAGAGCCACAACAGTCCTATCATCATTTTAAATAACTCTCTCTCTCACACACACACACAGGCTGGTGCTGTTATCATTTACATGCCTGTCTCTGACCACTAACCTCACGTGTCATTCCCTCAGGTGTCCATTTCAACCTCAGAGCTTCATATTTGCCCCACAATGACTCCGAGATCTGAACTTGTGTTTTCAACATTATAGTTTATGACAAAAGTGTAAATTTTGCCCAAATAGTGATTGCGATGCTGATGTGGTCTGTATACAGACATATTGCTGAGGTGTTTGGTGTCAACATGAAAAAGCTTGTGGCATGTTTGGGTTATTGGGTGGCTTTTATACAAACATCTTTTATATTTTTATTAAATAAAGTTTATTAAACAAAAACAAATAATAATTATTATTATTTAATTTGTTAATGTAATACATTTCAGATAAACATGGCTAATTGAAACAATTCATGTCCAAATTATTATGGCATTGCCAGGGTATAATCAAAATAATTTTAATCCAGTAAAGATTTGACAGCATATCTATCCCACAATGCATAACTTGACGGGATGTTTATTAATTTTCGCAGCTGTTTATTCACAGTCTTTCATATTTTCCTCTCACTTCCACTGTGACACATCTGTGGTAGTTTCTGAACAAAAACAAAAAAAGATGAACACGATTGTAGAAACAGCAATTGTGCTTTTTGAGAACATTAGGGATCGTAGAAAATACATAATTTGAATGACGTATCAGTCGAAGCTGGCCCAGGTGTGCATGTGACCAGCATCATTTTCCAACCATATTCTCCCCCTCTCTGTTTTCGTAGCTGCCTGTCGTACTGTTCTGTAATTTCAAGTTGAAAACTCTATACAAAGAGTTCAACATTACAGGTGGCCTAGATCAAACTGACACTTCTGTCTGACATTGTTTGGTTATAAGCTTGTTTTTGCCTTGCAGATTTTAAATATTTGTCTGTTTGTATTGCACATTGGTCTTGTGAAATCTGCCGAATTACATATCGTACCATGGTAATGGTTATTAATAATGTTGTTAATAATTAATACCATGGTTATTAATGGCTTACACAGGCTATCGTTCAAAAGTTTGGGGTCAGTATAATTTTTTTAAAGTCAATTATTTTCTTAGCAAGGATGCATTAAATTAATTGACAGTAAACAGTTATAATGTTTTAAAATTTCGGTTTCAAATAAATGCTGTTCTTATGAAATTTATATTAACCAAAGAATCTTGAAATAAAAATAATTCACGTTATTCATTGTATTTTACAATGTATAATAATTTAATTGTGATCAAGTAAATGTAGCCTTGGTGAATATAAGAGACTTCTTTCAAAACATCTTACCGACCCCAAACTTTTGATGATAGTGTAGATGATTTGTAATAACCTGTTTAAATCTGTTTGAATGTGTGCAAAATCACTTTATACCATTTTTGTCCAGCAAAAGCATGTTTATAAATTTGTTGTTGTCATAGAGTTACCCATTTTAAAAATGTAGATGTCAGAAATAAATATATTTTTATGGTGAGTCAACTGAAAATGTTGACAGGACAGGCTACAAATCTGAACTACTAGCCAGCAGAAAAAAAAAAGCTTTATTGTTGAGCTGAAAGAAAAATGACATGTCTCTTGTGGAGGTGGAAGAAGCAAACCCAGTGATGGCCTCGGCTCCTATAGCACCTTACAACTCCAGTCCTCTGGGGAACAGCTCCAGCCCAAACGTGAGTGAAGCCTGCGTGCAGACATGCTGTAATTGTGCTGTCCTCCTGTCCTTTGACTGTAACAGATTGTTTCTCATTTTTTGCCCCTTTGCTTTACAAACTACATTATCCTGTAAGTGTGCAATGCTGTTGTAGGAGGGTTAGACTTTCGTTTTCTGCATGAATTAATAATACACTTCACTGGTATCAATAGAGCTGCCCTTTGCTCTGCTTTCCTATTGTATTAAGCAGCCATATGGATGCTATAGAAGAGGCATATGCTGCTTGTACTTCTTTTATTGACTTCACTTCTTTTACATTCGAGTTATTTTAAACAGCTTTTTCAAGACCACATGGAGTATTAGCGCTTTTAAAAATAATTTGTCTTGTCACACTCCAAGACTATAAGCCAGTTCTCGCAAAAGCAAATGGTGAAAATATATATGATTTCATTTAATTTAGAATAGCAATAGGGTTAATTATATATGCAGTATAATAAAATATAACATATTATAATGTAATATTTTTATACATAGGATTAGGGCTGCACGATAAATCGCATGCGATATTTAATGCGCATCTTGTCAGAAAGCCGGTTCTGTAATCAGCGGTAAATCTCCATCACCTGCGGGCTTTCACATTGAGCAGCATTAACTACACAGAGCCGTTGTTCACTGATGAGCTGCGCAAAAAATCGCGCGAATATGAACGTGGTTTTGCGCAGCTCCTCAGTGAACAACGGCTCTGTGTAATTAATGCTGCTCAATGTGAAAGCCCGCAGGTGATGGAGATTTACCGCTGATTACAGAACCGGCTTTACTGATAAGATGCGCGTTAAATATCGCATGCGATTTATCGTGCAGCCCTACATAGGATCATGATGTTAAAAAAGAAAGTTGATGTCCATGTTATTTATCATCTATCTAGCTGACCTATTTTAAGACCAAAATGTGCACTCAGTCCAGCTTAGCTATTCAGTACATTTATAGAGTGATTAATAATACGCTTGCATATTGCATGTTGCTAAATGTGTGAAAACGGAGTAATTCAAATGGGAACTTGTCTTAGTGGTTAAAGCGAAAAAGATTGTTTCCTTTAAAAGCAGAGTGCCCCTCCCTATATAAACTCATGCATATGAAGTGTCTGGCTTGGAACATGTAACCTCTCTGGGCAGAGGGGATTCCAGGCAGACAGGGAGTTGGCACATCGCTAGTGCTTGAGCCAGGAGACTGCTGTTCCATACATATGTTAGTGGAGCTGTAACACCTGGCAGGTGATAGGCAGCAGAACCCGAGTCTCCGTTTTTCCAGGGTTCCTGAGGACAGCTAGAGAGATTTTGTACAGAGAGCCGTCCATCTGTCTCTGTGATTGCCTCTGTTTGTCTCTTTTATCTCAGTCAGTCTCCTTTCTTTCTTTCTTTTTCCTATCGCAGCTTAATATGCAGAAACGACTATAACTAAGCCATTTGGGCTTGATTTCCCAGATGGCTGTGAACAATTGCAGACGAATGTTGCAGAAAATGCACACTGTACCTTTAAGATGTCTTTAACGTTGTCTCTTTTAATCCTCTTACTAGTTGGCTGTTTTTTATTCTCCCCCTTCCTCATCCTGCTCCATTTGTCATCTCGAGAACACGGGCTAGACCATTACCCAGAAGCCCTTGCTTCACTCTGCCAACAGGGTTGCGACGTGCAAAAAACACTGAACAGCAGCAAAAGGCCGACAGAATAAACGACTACACGCAGCGAATGGCACTCTTAGCTATTATTCCAGTTCACTAACCTTCAACTGGCAGCAGGAAAATAGCCCAGGGAAAGACAATCTGGATCCCTGATCACACACACACACACACACATACACACACATAGAGCATCAGACTGGAGACAGACAGAGGGTGAAAGAGGACAGTCCCCTCTTACTCTTTCTTGTCCTCTCTTCACTACTTCCTCTTCCATTCCTGTCACTCTCAGGTTTTTTCCCAGCGTTTTTCTTTTCTTCTGATCAGATGCCACTGAGTACAATCATGTCTGGTCTAGAACTGTAGTGTATTAATGTTGTGAGTAGTGTAGAAATGGTTGTGATCATCCTTATTTGAGAGCGTTTGTGTGCGTGTGAGGGATGCGCCCATGTCAACTCAATGTTCCTGCATGTTTTGACAGGCGTCGAGAGAGAGCCTGAAGATGGAGCCACTGGCAGATGTTGCCATGCTGCCGGGAGAAGAGAGAGTGATCGGTGAGTGAGAGCATGTGTGTGCTTCTATGCTCCTAAATGAATAAGAATTAGTCTGATATCTCCATAAGCATTTTGGTCATACTTGTGTATATATAAAATGCATTTTAATATTGACAATTTGTAATGTTCAAATAACGTGCTAGTCGTAAAACTGTTGATTCAAGATCGCTCATAAACTTTTTGGCTATTAGGGACTTGAAATGAAATGCATTTTATTTTTTCCCAGATTTGTATTATTTTTTTCTGGATTCAGATTTTTCAGTTTGAATTTTTCTGGACTCAAATTAAATGTTAGTAATCAAAAAGTATGTGTAATTAATTAAATCATGAAACCTATACAATTTAACAAATGTATTAAAAAATAACATAAGTAGAATGGAATACGTAATTTTTTGTATAGTTTTGTATAGCCAAACACGTTGCCTTTCAAAGTATGCTCCATTTGATAGTGTGCATGACACATGAAAACTAGAAAGTTTCATCCTTGTCCAGTGTCTGCGCTATTTTCTCTCCTAAAGTTATTGATGCGAAATAATTCAAGACGCATATGCTAGTTGAGCATACAGATTGTGTGCATTTAGAAAAATCAGGCTGCATGCATACAGTACATGCTTACTGTGCATGAGAATACTATGAAATTTGTCATGTTCACTGTACACATTACCTTAGCATAGCAACTAAAATACTAAAGTGAGTCAAGGCAGTGTTGCACGCTAATCATTGCCTAAGTGCTCTGACTCATGAAAACTAACCCATTATTTAAACAGTTTTAACCTTAAAATCATGGGGGGCGCCATTGTTCATTTATGCGCCATCCAGTGTTTCACACTCCAGTCCACTAGGTGGCAGAAATGTTCACCTGCTGCTTCAGGCTTTTTTTTTTTACGGTGGCTGGCAAACCAACATATTGGCAAGGATGCAGCATTACACAGTTGTATTTAATAATAATAGAGGGCAATCAAAATAAAGTGCCTGGCAGGTCATGTGATCTCAAAATGGCAGCCCCTATGAGGGGGGACCGCTCTTTTGTTATAAACAATAGTTGTGTCTTGAACACTGACTGGAGTCTTCATTTAATGTGAGTGTACAATGTTTTGACAAAACATATTTGTCAAAAGTAACTTTAATGCACCTTTAATTGTTTCACACAGACATTTTAAGACAGACTTTATGGGATTAAATAAATGTTGAGCTTTATTTGTATTTCCTACTCTCTTTTACTACTCAGATAAAGACATCATCTACATCTGCCCTTTTAATGCTGCAGTCAAAGGAAAGGTGTTCATCACCAACTACAGACTCTACTTCAAGAACACTGACTCAGTAAGAGAAACTTTCATTTTCATTTCCCAATATTGCAACGCATTAGTTCTCTACGTGTTCAGGCACAGTCATTCTGAGGCCATGTCAGGTGCTCCTTTAAAACCATTTCAAAGTCTTTCAGTCTTTCCTTCTCAGTTTCTCCTTTGAAGGCTTGTTTCCGCATTTTTTATTTTGGATCAAATTTTAGTGGCTACCTTTGGTTATAGCACACATCTGTTAGTCTGTATTCAAAGAGAAAAGAGAAGGATATGAGAGGACAGGAAGAAGGAGGGATTTCGTATCACATCATATCAGAGAAAGGCTTTCATCTCGGTTCTGGCTCTGTCCTTGGTTGGCACATGGTAGCGGACACCTGCGGCCCTGTTTTGTGGATGTTTTGACCGTTGCTGGGGTCCGTTGCCATGATCCGTCAGCCTGGCAAAGTGGCAGAAATAAAAAATTCATCGATACAGTAATGCAAACTGTTTTGAAATCTTATGTTTTGTATTGAAGATCTAGTTGTGTCACACAAATATGTTAGTGGACTGGTTAGATGGAACCAAAGACCTATTAAACAAAGTTTATGTGACATGCTTTAGCACATATTTACTATAATTGCAAGGAACTGAAAGTGTCACTTCTGAGGTGTTGATAGTACATATATATGTGTAAGATTGTTGTCACTTCCTGTCTAAAGGAGACGCCAGTTATCCTGGATGTGCCATTAGGTGTTGTAAGCCGTGTAGAGAAGATGGGCGGAGCCTCCAGTCGAGGAGAGAACTCCTATGGGCTTGAAATCACCTGCAAGGTATCGCTCACACAAAGCCCTAGAAATTCACATTCCATAACTGCTAATGTTGGGGAAAGCAAATGAGGGGAAAAGTGGTAGTAAGATCCTGGAGTATCGCAAGCCAGATTTGAACTCGACATACTGCATGTGTAGTATCGCACAGCTCCAAAAACGTTTTTGAATACTTTCTATAAATGTTAGTACCTTCATGTGTTTTTAAGAGCACTTCTTTACAGCTTCTGCTTTGAATGGAAACCGCTATAGAATGAAAATGTGATAGGTTAGGTTAGAGCAGAACTAGCATCCTCTTTTTGAAAGTCTGACATTCTCAAATCCTTTTGTGTGTGTGTGTGTGTGTGTGTGTGTGTGTGTGTGTCAGGACATGAGGAACCTGCGATTTGCTCTGAAGCAAGAAGGCCACAGTCGAAGAGACATCTTCGAGATTATTTTCAAATATGCTTTCCCACTGTCTCATGGAATGGTTAGTGTTTGATGTTTAACTTTATTCTCAAATGCTAATTTTTAGACTCATTCAGAAACGATTTAAAACTAAATTAATCACTTCTGTGAATTTTATGCAGTGCGATTAAGTGTTGTTTCAACAATTCAGCATTTCACAGCTGGCTTTCATCAGTAGCAGAATGCATGAAATACTGGTTTAACTTACTCTCTCACTTTTCTTTCTTTGACTTTCACAGCAACTCTTTGCCTTTCTGAGTCAGGAGAAGTATGAGGAGAATGGCTGGAACGTTTATGAGGCCATGGAAGAGTACAGGAGGCAGGTGAGGACCAGATGCCAGGACTTGTGCTAGTGTAGAAAGAGTCGTGCTGCCCTTGTTCATCCTTCTCACACTCACCATTCTCTTGGAAATATAATATAATTCTAATGTAATGGCATAAAATACTGCACAGTGTACTTTTACTAAAGATTGTGTGTTGTTTTTCTGTTCTGGTTGTCAGGGTGTACCCAATAGTGAGTGGTATGTATCAGGACATGAGGAACCTGCGATTTGCTCTGAAGCAAGAAGGCCACAGTCGAAGAGACATCTTCGAGATTATTTTCAAATATGCTTTCCCACTGTCTCATGGAATGGTTAGTGTTTGATGTTTAACTTTATTCTCAAATGCTAATTTTTAGACTCATTCAGAAACGATTTAAAACTAAATTAATCACTTCTGTGAATTTTATGCAGTGCGATTAAGTGTTGTTTCAACAATTCAGCATTTCACAGCTGGCTTTCATCAGTAGCAGAATGCATGAAATACTGGTTTAACTTACTCTCTCACTTTTCTTTCTTTGACTTTCACAGCAACTCTTTGCCTTTCTGAGTCAGGAGAAGTATGAGGAGAATGGCTGGAACGTTTATGAGGCCATGGAAGAGTACAGGAGGCAGGTGAGGACCAGATGCCAGGACTTGTGCTAGTGTAGAAAGAGTCGTGCTGCCCTTGTTCATCCTTCTCACACTCACCATTCTCTTGGAAATATAATATAATTCTAATGTAATGGCATAAAATACTGCACAGTGTACTTTTACTAAAGATTGTGTGTTGTTTTTCTGTTCTGGTTGTCAGGGTGTACCCAATAGTGAGTGGAGGGTCACTTTCATCAATAAGAACTACGAGCTGTGTGACACCTATCCCACAATTCTTGTTGTTCCATACAAGGCCACAGAGGAAGATCTTAAAAGAGTCGCTACCTTCCGCTCCCGCTGCCGCATCCCGGTGAGCTCTTTTACAGATGACCAGTATGAAAGGCCAGAATCGTGTGGTTTTTGTTGGAAGGTCATGTTCAAGCTTTTGCTGCATAACGCAGACTGTTTAGTGGAAATGTTTGGAGAATGTCAATTTCAGTTTTTGAACATAAATAAGAAAGCAGTGCTTTTCAGATTTATCTGATAGTATATTTACTTTCACATGTTTACTGTGATATGTGGTTGGACGTTGTTTATATATATCTCTGTATGATGATAATGACAGAGATGCATTAATATTAAAATTCTGTCCAATGCAATAAGCAAATAATTTTTTTCGAGTTATGGCTGATAACCAATAAATGATGATGACCAATAAATACCCAATATTGAAATTCTGTGCTAGTTTGTCTAAATAAATAAAATTCTAAAAACTAAAATCAGTCATTTTAAATGCTACAAGTGGATTTATACATCACAATACTATAATGCACAGTATGAAAATTGAAGGTCCATTTTGAGATCTGCTAAAGATAAAGAGTGATTAACAGTTTTATTACACTAATACTGTTTTTAAAAATTAAGTGAGCATTACATGGCGAAAAATTTCATTTTAATTTAAAAATAGGGAAATAAGCATGCACAATTGTGGACAATATATATCCAATTTCGAATATACAGTATATCCCGTATACTAATAAAAAAAGAAAATGCCTAATACTGGCAGATAACCAATATGTGTCTTAAGTCGCTGGGGTATATTTGTAGCAATAGCCAAAAATACATTGTACGGGTCAACATGATCAATTTTGCTTGAAAAATCAAAGACAATTTTTAATATAACTCCGACTGGATTCGTCTGAAAGAAGAAAGTCATATACACCTAGGATGACTTCAGGGTGAGTAATTTATGGGCTAATTTAAATGTTTGGGTGAACTAACCCTTTAAGACTGGTTTTGTGGTCCAGGGTCACATATGATATTGATACAAATGTCCCTAGATGATGATAAAGCTTTCTTTTGTTTTCCTCATCTTCGATTCAACAATGTGTTTTTTTTTTTATGTTTGTTGATGACTTTACCTTCTGTAATGATGATGTGTTTCCTTCCCCTCTCAGGTGTTGTCGTGGTTCCATAAAGAGAACCATGCTGTGATCACGCGGTGTAGCCAGCCTTTGGTGGGAATGAGCGGCAAGCGCAACAAAGATGATGAACGTTATTTGGACCTAATCCGTGAGGCCAATGGTACCACCAAACTCACCATCTATGATGCCAGGCCTAATGTCAATGCTGTGGCAAACAAGGTAAGATTCTAGAGGTTTACTAATAAGTGGCAGGTTTGAGAGATTCAAATTCATTTCCAAGAAGTTCTTGAATATGAAAACCCTCTTTGTTTACCTCATATCTAACTTATGGCCTTATCCACTGAAGGTATCGGCTGCTTTCTGTTTTCCAGTCAGTCTGGGACTCTTGGTTTGTATTAGACAAACAAAACTGTTTGCTTTTGCATGAGTATGTTTTCAGTTTTCGTGTGTTGCAAAACTAATTAAAAGCAAAACCACAATGTGGACCCAGAAGTGGAACGCAGTGGTGCTTGAAAGCTACGCCACACTGAACACTGCTGACAGAGCATTTTGAAATGGCATTATTGATGCAATATTTTTTAAGGTACATGAAGTGTGAAAGCCAGTGTGCAGATGCAGAATTTCTCTGCATGTTCACATATCTTAACCTGTACACTTCTCACCTCTTACCCTCCAGGCCACAGGAGGGGGTTATGAGGGCGACGATGCATATCAGAACGCTGAGCTGGTCTTTCTGGACATCCATAATATCCATGTCATGAGGGAGTCACTGAAGAAGTTAAAGGACATTGTCTACCCCAGTGTGGAGGAGTCTCATTGGCTCTCCAGCCTGGAGTCCACCCACTGGCTAGAGCATATTAAGGTTTTTTTTTTTTTTTAATGCATACCAATATATATTATAAAATTCAACATGCTCTAATGTAACTACCTTCCTTCTTGCTCTAGCTGGTGCTATCAGGGGCCATTCAGGTGGCTGATAAGGTGTCTTCTGGGAGCTCTGTGGTGGTGCACTGCAGTGACGGCTGGGACCGCACAGCTCAACTCACCTCTCTGGCCATGCTGATGCTGGATTCATACTACAGGACTCTCAGGGGCTTCCAGGTGCTGCTGGAGAAGGAATGGATCAGCTTTGGACACAAGTTCGCTTCAGTGAGTTCCAACTTAGTTTACAAAGTCTTGCATCTGGAAAACCACACGTGTAGTGATGGACTTTGAGTTCTGTCAGCCGTGTTATTAGGCAATTATAGAGTTAATAGTGAATAAATAAGTATAAACTACATCTGAGTGTATTAGCTTTTGTGTAAACAAAAAAATGAGTCATTGTCTCTTGGTATTAACATTATACTCTGTGTGTGTGTGTGTGTGTGTGTGTGTGTGTGTGTGTGTGTGTGTGTGTGTGTGTGTGTAGAGAATCGGGTGTGTGTGTGTGTGTGTGTGTGTGTGTGTGTGTGTGTGTGTGTGTGTGTGTGTGTGTGTGTGTGTGTGTGTGTGTGTGTGTGTGTGTGTGTGTGTGTAGAGAATCGGCCATGGAGACAAAAACCATGCAGATCAGGACAGGTCACCTATCTTTGTGCAGTTTATTGACTGCGTGTGGCAAATGACTAAACAGGTATGGATCTAATTGACTTAGCATGTGAACTATCACGCTGCTCCAAACCTGCATGGCTTTCTTGGTTTTGCTGCTGTTCAGTCATTGTGGATGCTGATATGTGGCATATTTAAATATATGTAACCTTGAGAGAGATTTGGGTGAGAAACAACTTTACAAAGCAAGCTTTGCATGTTGTCTGCACTCTTAAAAATAAAGGAACTTCACGATGCCATAGAAGAACCTTTTTTGTCTAAATGGTTCCGTAAAGAACCTTCAACATCTGAAGAACCTTTCTGTTTCACAAAAGGTTCTTTGTGGCAAAAGAAGGTTCTTTAAAGAACCTTTGGCTGAATGGTTTTAAACCATTTTTCAAAACCTTTTAAGCACCTTTATTTTTAAGAGTATGCAGTAGTATTAAGTAATTAATTGGAACTTGAACATCATTGTCTACTTTTATAACACAGAAAACAGCATCTCAAATGTCTCTTGAGTACAGCAAAAGAAACCAGATCATACAGATTTGGAATATATTTTCTTAATGTGTTTTGTAGAATGATTTTATCCAGCTAATTAGAGTTTAATGCGTTAATGCAAGTACATCTCTTTAACTTTTATCTCTCTCCCACATCTGCAGTTCCCAACAGCATTTGAGTTTAATGAACGTCTCCTAGTGGTAATCTTGGATCACCTGTACAGCTGCCGCTTTGGCACTTTCCTCTACAACTGTGAGAGTGCCCGTGAAAGCAATGTAAGAAATAACAAACACACACACACGTCACAAACAATTGGTGTGTCAGTGATATTAAACCATATTAATATGCAAACCTTGAATGTCCTTCATACCCTGAATATCTATAAAGTGTTATATTTAATAATGCAATCCATAATGATATTTGTAACAGATTTTGCATAGAGCTGCTGAATGGTGGTCATCCAGATACTTCCAGATTAATAGATTTAAGTTGAATTTAGAAATTAATATGAATTCAGAATGTCTTAATATTTTTTCACTTTGTCATGATTTTTAAAAATCCTTTGTTTATTTCCTGGTTTAACTAGATTTTGGATCTCAGATTATAAATGTGCTCTTACTTTTGGACCTCACTGTATATTAATTTATAATTATTACATGCATTGTGGAAACAGGCTGGATCTATTAAAATGTTCTCCACTCTACCTTTCTTTAACTTTATCACACCTTTGTCTCTGAATCTCTGAAATCCATTCTTCTTCACTGCTTATTGGAGGCCACTTGTCATCAGTGAGATATATTGGCCTTTGCTTGCTTTCTCTCACACGCACACATTGCTTTTTATTTCTCTCTGCGCTCATTGTGTGAAGTAGAGCATGAGTAAAAGGGATGCTTCAGTGACTCTCAGTCAGAGTAGAATGCACTTTGGGGAGATGAAACATTCATTCTGGTAGCCCTTTAGAGCCGTCCACCGCAACAACAATGTTAGGGAACACAGTCCCACTTTACATCTATTGCTAACCAAAGGATTCAACACCTTAGCTGCTGTATTACCAATATATTCAACAGCTTAACAGCTGATTCTGTATTACCAATTAAATCACCTGTACTTTGGTTCAAAAGATATATTAGAATGATTTCTGAAGGATCATGTGACACTGAAGACTGAAGTAATGGCTGCTGAAAATTCAGCTTTCCCATCACAGGAATTAATTGCATTTTAAAATATATAATCAAAGAAACAGTTATTTTTAAATTGTAATAATATTTCACAATGTGACTGTCTTTACTGTACTTATGGTCAAATGAATGCAGCCTTGGTGAGCAAAAAAGACAAATCTTAGTTATTCCAAACTTTTGACTGGTAGTGTAAACAGCTTTCATTTTCTTTAACATAGAATAATACTTAAGAATCACTTTAAATAATGGAGTAATGTTCATTCAAAATGCTAACTTTCTGATTTTTCTATTCTTTCCATGTTGTTTCATTCACTAGAACGTTCGGGTGAAGACGGTGTCTCTGTGGTCTTTTGTCAATCGTGACACATCCTTGTATATAAACCCCTTCTACACACCAGAGTCCAGTCGCGTGCTTTACCCTGTAGCCAGCATGCGCCACCTAGAGCTTTGGGTGACTTATTACATCAGGTGGAACCCTCGCATACAACACCAGGTATCAACATACATTCACAATCAGGTTGTAGTTTCTATAGCAGTTTGTATGGTGATAAGCATTATTTAAGCTGACTTTTTAGGGTATATACAAATGGATCTTTGAAGAGGGAAAAAGCATGTGCATCTTTTTTTATAGTGGGTGTTTTTGCCTCTGGGTGGGATTGAGTATGTGTGTGTGTGTGTGTGTGTGTGTGTGTGTGTGTGTGTGTGTGTGTGCACACCCGATTCAGCGGTGCAGAAAATCCTCTCTCTCCAGTTTAATTACGTCCTGACTGGCACTGCAGTGAACCGTCACTCAGAACGTCCTTATCACCACACACACACACATGCATTCTGTTACAGAGGTTTTGCAGGAGCTGCTCCAGCATTGGCATAAATAAGCATTTTACCACATTAGTCATAACAAAGATTAATGCTGTTTACCATTTACATATTAAATGCCACCAAAACAATAGACCAGAAAAAAAACTTTCATATGTAATGTGTACAGGCCATAGTGCCATGTTTGAGTATTAAACTGCACATTCTTATTATAGTTATCCAGCTAATCATAGATTAATACAAAATGCTTGTCCGAGAACTAGTATTCCAGCATCTTATTATGTGCATCAAAAAACATTTGTATCATAAAAATGCAGATGTGATCAGTTTCCTTTATTTGAAGTCAAAGAGTGTTTTTGCTGCCCTCTGGTGGCTATTTGACGCATTTGTCACTTCACGTGTGTGCATGTTTGTGTATATTTGTGCATATCAGCAACAGAGTCCAGTGGAGCAGCGCTATAAGGAGCTACTGGCGTTGAGGGATCAGTACCTGAAGAAACTAGAGGAACTGCAGCTCTCAGACTCCACCCCCTCCTCCACCCACTTGACAAACAGCTCCACCCCCAACGCTGCCATGCCCAATCAGCACATCACACACTTACAGACACCGTTTTGATCCCTCTCACAAACTGTTACAGACGTTGGACATTTGTACATAGCAATAGTGATAATTATGGTAACACAATTAGTAGTGATGTCGACGATAACGAGTAACAAAACAATTATGCAATAAACCACAGTACAGCCTTCATCACGAAAAAAACGTTAAACGAAAAGAGAAGCCTTAAAGTGACAGCGCTGTTTTTTTGCACGCCGCAAATCATGGATGAAAGTGAGTCAGATTATGTGTGGCTGTCTCAGACGCCACTTGGATACTGTTTGGAACAGTCATGTGACGATTGAAAGCAATGGAATCGGATGGACGTATGTGGATTATGTTTTGCGTTACATGTGTTATTAAGAGTTCTAAAGTGTCTAGATCTGAGTGAAGAACATTTTTTAATGTTGAGCACTAGTAAGATGGCATCTAAATGGTGTTCAGAGTGCTGGTCTTGTAGTCGGTGTGGTGTCCAGTCAATCCGGTATCAAGCAGGGTCCTCAAACTTTGGTAGAGCAATCGTTTCATTAGTATACTTGGTTTAACTGCTTGACAAACTCAAATGGCTGACCTCAAAAGGTAAAGGAAGCAGATATGTTGTCTAAATGTCTTACTTTTTCCTCCGTAAATGTCATTCGCTGCTCAGGTGAGTGTATGATATGGTAGGAAAATGTTCTGAAGCGATTAATATTAGCTTGTTGAACAGAACCAGGGTTTTTTTAAGTGAGCGACGTGGATACCTTTTTGGTGCCTTTACTCGTATCTGAGGTTTTCAGGTATATATTTTATTGCGAGACGGTTTTTTTCTTTATGGCAGCATCAGTGGTAGAATATTCATTTCCATTCACTGTGCGTTTGAGCAACAGGTTGTTTCTTCTCCTGCTGAGTTCTGGAGTTGAACAGTTTGAAGCCCTACATGCTTGTGGCTTTACCCCATAAAACGACGTGCAGTTGCCACGGAAAGCAAATATTTAGTTTCTGATGGAGCTGACAGTATTGCTCCCAATGAGACGTAGCATAGTCTGCAAAGTCTTTTGGGTAGGACTTAGCGGCTGGGATATGAAGCGGTGTGTTTGAGCTGTCCCAAATTCAGCCTTTTCCTGAGGAAGAGAGCGGTGACTGACACGGGGTTATAGAGGAGGGCTTCATTGAGTCATTGCTCATGCTGCCTTGGAAAACTGAACTTCTTAAGACTTTGACCTCAATGAGGATATGACGTTTAAACCATAGTGTGTGAAGAAGACAAACAAGTTCAATAAACAAACAAACCATTTGCGGTTGGTTGTTTTTAGGGGGGAAAAAAGACAGAAATCTATTTTTTATTTTGTACAAGTACCAGAACTATGTAATTACCTCAAACAAAAACCTATTTTACTGTTGAAAGTTCTATTGTTGTAAAATATAATTATTTTATTCAGTGTACAATTTGACAGTTTTATAAAAAGGAAAGTAATTAGAAAAATGTTTTGGGTTGGTTTTGGAAATTGTAGGTAATTTGTTGGACATCCTCTTATATGTATAATTTCTTTCTTTTTTTAATGGGCATTTAGATTTTGCTTTGTAACATTTTAAAGATCTGAAAACGATCTGATTCTGTAGGGAATTCTTTTGTTCTCAATCCCATCGCATGAGATTGAGTGAAGGAAAGCTGCACTCTGAATTTTTTTTTTTTTTGTTTGTTTTCTCACATTATCTTAAGTTAGACATAATAGTTTAGAGGGATCTATTTGTGTTTTGTATTCCCACATGTATCCTTTATTTGTTGGCCAGCTATTGTTCTGTACATAATGCTGATTAAATTAATTTAAAGAGTTCACATGGAAAAGACTGTGTGCTCATTATTCCAGGCATTCTGATTTTATGACAGTGGGGTTTAAATGTTTCTTACATTTCTGTTATGTGCAGCGCTTATAGCATATAAACCACCCAATGCAATTTGTCTAGAGCGACTAATCACCAAAAACATGTTTTTCAAGACCTGCAAGCATGCATGACTGCAATGAAAATGCATGCTCTAAAAACTAAAATGTATATACTATCACAGAGGTATGAAAAAAAACTCATCTTATAGAGATGATTTCCAGACAATTTAATAAGCATAAGCCTAATCTAAAAGCAAACAGTTATATTAGATTCCTTAGTTATATTAATGAGGTGCATCTTATTGAAAATCAAAAAATGTACAATAAGCCAAACATACAGTAAAAACCGATATAGTGAGATGTTACAATTTAAAATAACCGTTTTCTATTTTGATGAAGATCTATTTGACATTTTTGATGTTAAAGGGGTCATATGACGTTGCTAAAAAGAACATTATGTTGTGTATTTGGTGTAATGAAATGTGTTTATGCGGTTTAAAGTTCAAAAAACACATTATTTTCCACATACTGTACATTCAACAAGCAAGGCAAGGCAAGTTTATTTATATAGCACATTTCATACACAATGGTAATTCAAAGTGCTTTACATAAAAGAAAAGAAAAAGATAATCACAACAATAAAACAAGGAATTTAAAAACTGAAAATTATTAAAAAATTGATTTAAGAGGTTTAAAATTAATTTAAAACGGTTAATAGAAAACGATTATAATAAAAAAATAGTGCAACTCAGCGACCAGCACGGCTCAGCTCCAGGCATGACGAAGCGGATATCGTCCTCTTTTGGAAGGCCAAACTAAGTAGTTTTGCTTTCACAACGAAACACACAGCGCCTTCACGACATGGCGGTGGCAACAATACTACAGCAAGAATAAAAGTTATGGCTTTCTTTGCGTGAACATTTGGGTGGCGTTATGCAAATCTTCCCACATAGTGACGTAGATATGTGGGGGCGTGTTAGAAGGAGACGTTTTAGGTAGGTGTGGTTGACTTAACTTTTATAAAGAATATCTCTTTGGATTTGAGACTTTAGTCTTTGCAACTTTACAGATCTTTATGCACCAAGAGCTTGTAACACTTCAATGAGAAAGGAAAAATTGAAAGCGCATCATATGACCCCTTTAAAGCTGAATTTCCAGCAGCCACCAGTCTTCAGTGTCACATGATCCTTTAGAACCCATTCTATTATGCTGATTTCATGCTCAAAACATTTTTTTTTATCGGTATGCATGTTGAAAACCAGTTCTGCTGCTTGCTTTTTTTTGTGGAATCCGTGATACAATTGTTTTCAGTATTCTTTGTTAAATAGAGATTTCAAAAGATCAACGTTTATTTGAAATATATAAAGTCTTCCGAATGTTTATGTTTAAACGTAATTTCTGGTGGGAAAAAATACGTATGCATACACACAATATATGGCTGCCGATATGTTAGTGAGCTAAATATGGGTTTGACAGCAGGGGGAAGATTTCGTCATGGCTGCCTCCTCGACATAAATAAAGAGAAACGCTATTTGTCAGCGGCGGCAGCAGCAGAGCAGGAAGCAGTGAGGCGACCGCAGAGCAGACTGCTGCACGCGAACAGCCAAAGAAAGATGACTTCCTAAACACAGAGATTCCGCTAGCAGACTAGAGGAAGCTAAAAGACATTCACATCTTACACGACGGAGCTCGGGACGGTGAGAAATGGAGAAACGGCAGCATTCGTCGGGTTCAGAGAGTCCGGTGCTGCCGCCTGTCCCGCGTAAACCGAGGAACCTCGGAGGAGCAATCCCTGCACCTCGACAAGACAGCGTGGATTCATTAGACAGGTACAAGACGTGGGTTTATGCTAACATGTACAATTACATATGTATTTTTCATAAATAAAGCGATCTACGGTGTGCGAACACGCGATACAGGATGGAGAGATAAGACGCGTCCTATATATGCTTAATGTTATGATATTTACCCTGATATATACTGTATATTATAGTTTATTTGTGCTCAGATAACACTAATATCAAAACGATTTCTTATTAAATTATTTCTGTCCATTAGAAACTATCAGCACGCATCCTTCCATCATCATTTTAAGGTAGTAACGTTAGCCTGTAACGTGTTACCAAGAAGTGATACATTAACTGAAACAATAAGACATAAAAAGCATTTTTTAAAGCCAGGTTGCAATGTTGTTGCATTTTTCACCAATGGAAGATCAGACTGTGACACATTTCTCTGACCTCATATTGCCATCTGTCATCTTCAGTCCACACTGACTGGCACTGCTGGCAGATGCATTGACTGAAGCACTTGCTTGAGTGTGTTATTTATTTTTTTTCTCACACAGTCCTACTGGATCTCATGTGGAGTGGTGTAAACAGCTGATAGCGGCCACTATCTCCAGCCAGATCTCTGGTGGTGTCCCTCCAGAAGCCATTACCCATGAATGCAAGGTTAGAGAATGTTTTTCACTCTTAATCAGACCTGTATTTAATAAAATAAGTACAGCCAGTCGGTCGTTACCACAAAATAAACCCACGGAGTGATAAGGACCTATGAATGGGTCCTGACTGTACATGATCCCAACTTATTACTCTGCTGGTTAACAAATAAATAAACATATGGAAGTGAAATATTGATTTGAGTTGAAAGGACATTTATATAAATTATTGTATGTTGTATTTAAAGGCACAATATGTAAGATTTTTTTTATTAAGATATCCAAAAACCACTAGAACTGTGTAATATATTTTGCTGACTTGTGTACTTACATTATCCCAAATGTTTAGAAGAATTTTAAGCAATTTTAACTAGTGACATGGACCGTGTCCATAGTGTCATTGTGTCGCCTGCCAATGACATCATAGCCCTTTGATTTCCGGTTTTGTTTTGTAGAAAACATGGAAACACCAAAGACGCTTTAATATGTTGTGCGTTTTGTTAGACCGGTGACGACCGCACAGACTAGCATTATAACAGAACTTTCAAATGTATCTAGTATGATGAAACAGCGCTGCTTTTTTCTCCCACATACACACGACCGGAAGGAGCGGAAGCGGTCGACTGGTGCATAATAAAAGCTCTGCTGCTTTCGAGCCGTGTGTCGTGCTCGTTCAGCGGCCTCGTTTCGCTTCGACGGCTTTCAGCCTCACCCTGCTTCATTCTACTATGTTAATAAATCATTAGCTCAACCATGAACATGATTTCTGCCCGAGTCCCGTCGGATTGCATCGGCTGTGGGGATGAAGACACTCAGTCACTGCATCATCAAAACTACGCCTTTGATTCTTTGTTTATTTTGAATACGCGCCCTCTAGTGGCGAAAATTACATATTGTGCCTTTAAGCTTAGAAACATGGCATTCAAAATGAATGTGGCCAAGTGTTAATTTTTTTTTTTTGCCTCAGAGTGAGCCTTTATGATATTGCTTTTTAATCAACAGGCTGGGAAGAAGATAGATTTCAAGGTAAGGGTGATGGAAGTGGGGTGTTTGTCCTGTCCACACGAACGCGTTTTTAAAACCGCAGCTTTTTCTACGCAGTTTGGCCGTTCGTCCACACGCAAACGCAGCACCAGTTCACTGAAACCGAACATTTTTGAAAACGCCTGCCAGGGTGAAGATTTTCAAAAACGTCTTGACAGTGATTCATAGCATGCGTTTGCGTTTTCATGTGGACCGAGATTTTTTTTAAAACGGAAGGAAAAACTCCATTTATAAAAATACATGTGGACATGGCCTCAGTTTGCTTTAAAAGGGCCAATGCTTTGAACTGCTTTGAGCTGTAAATTAGAAATTGTACATAATGCTACAAATATATAACCACTGTTTGTGTTAGTCTGCTTTACCTTTGTGTGCGTTCAGTATGGGATTTTGCACACTGTCTTTTTGTTATGTGTTTGTCTTCTGTTTATAAGCTCTTTATGCTTTATCAAGGTGTTAAAGGATGAATCTCATGAAGGAATGTCATATTGTCATATTTTATCACGTATTCAAAATGGAAAAAAGGGAAGCTATATTCTGCATAAAAATGAAGCTTGTTTTTAAGATACAATTGTTGCTGTCTGCTGTATTTTCAGACAAGTTCTTAATCTGTTTGTACATAAATTAAATGTAAGATTAATATACATTTTTAACCGTATTATTTGCACATTTTAGTAAATTGTGCTGCTCACAGAAATCTCCAGTTCATTGGTCTGGGATATTCTGTAAAGCTTGTCTGAGATAGTAACAGTAACCCAGGGGCCGGAGCTTATCGAAGGGTCATATAATACAGTAAAGAAAATCATCCTGATTTTCTGGACAGAAAAAATCTTTTAAAATGAAATTATATAATTAAATTCAGCAGAAGTAAAATTACCTTTTTTTTACTGTCTTGTCTCATCTTACTGTCACTTAAAAAAAAACAAAAAAAACGTACCCAACATTTTTAAAAGGTAGTGTGTGTATACTTAACTTTGTTCTTTACAATTTAAATGGTATATAATTAATAATAATAATACAATATAAAGTATAATATATATAAAGTAATAATATTATATAAAGTAATGAGAATTAGATTTTTTACATTATAGTAGGTAGTAGAAAATATTAATGGTCCTAAAAATAGGCTGCTTTTTTTTCTTTCTGATTATAGGGTAAAATATCACTTGGAAATGTCTTGACATGATGTCTATGTGTGTTCTCCAGGTATCCAGGAGGCCAAACTTGAGGGTAAGGTTGAAGATCCAGAGTCTGAGATCTGTATTGAAACACACCAGAAGCATCAAAAACGCACATTTGAATTATTTAGTTGCCATTAGCTCAGATCTTCTAGTGAAGTAGTGATGGCTGAGCAGCTGTATGTTTTTTGTGTTTTCTCTCTTCCTCCTTAAATCACACTTCCTGTCTCCTTATGAGGATATGACCTATCAACCCTAAAGAGCAACTGTTATCTTTGCTGCATTGTCTCTCTTTCTCTTTCCAAAACAGACACTAAAATCACAGGAACTGTTTAATAAACACTTTCTTTCTTTCTGTCTGTCTGTCTGTCTGTCTGTCTGTCTGTCTGTCTCATAATCTGTATTTCTTCTGCGTCTGGTGCTCAGTCTCAGGACTCTGGTGAAGATGGCTGTCAGTTTGACAGTGACTATGAACTGCCATCTCACACTACGGCAAGTTTCTCTCGCTTCAACACTACCTGCTTACTCTAACCTTCCTTTGTCTATCTTCTGTTTCCACTCTCAATTATTTTACTGCTGTCAAGGTCTTTGTCAAGCCCTTACATCAGCCCAGACTTTATGATAGCAGCTATATTATTATGAGAAAACACTACTTTTCAAAAGTTTGAGGTCAATAAAAATGTTTTCTTTTGGGGAAAAAAACAAAAAACTTTTATTCAGCATGGATGCGTTAAATTGCTGACAATTTTTGTAACAATGCAATCCAAATACTGTTTATTTTAACTTTTGTTTTTTTAATAATGGTTTCCATCAAATTTATTAAGTAGCATAATCGATTTTAACTATGATAATGATAATTCATGTTTCTTGAGCACCAAATCAGCATGTTAGAATGATTTCTGAAGGATCATGTGACACTGATGACTGGAGTAATGATGCTGAAAATGTAAGTTTGCCATCACAGGAATAAACTACATTTAAAAATATATTAAAATAGAAAACATTTTTTAAGAATAGTAATACTACTTCACAATCTTACTGTTTTACAGTATTTTTGATCAGATGAATGAAGCCTTGGAGAGCATAAGAGACTTATTTCAAAATCATTTAAAAAACCTTACCGACCTCAAACTTCTGAATGGTAGTGTATGAACAAGATATTAGCAGAATAAAATAACTGCTGTGTGAATTTTGAGAGGTTGTCTTTTTACCCTGTAGCAGGTTTTCAAGGATGTACGAAGGCAGGCGCCCATGGATGAAGTCCCACTGGTCCCTGGAGAGACAATCAAAACCGCTGGTATGTTGGATCATTTGTGATGACTCGTTTCCTGTTTCTGCTTGTTTGGTGTCAGTTAACTAACATTTGTTATCTTCTGTCACTGCAGTTAAAGATGTGATGTATATCTGTCCTTTCACTGGAGCTGTGACCGGCACACTCACTGTCACAGACTACAAACTCTACTTTGTCAGTCTAGAACGGGTATGGAGGAAAAAATTAGTTTTTTATTCTCTTTCTCAATGTCAAAATCAGTATAGTATCTTAATATTGTGTTATATGCCCAAATAATGGCATTAAACATCTTATTCCATCCTTCTCTGCAGGACACACCGTTCATATTGGATGTGAACCTGAGTGCCATCAGCAGGTTGGAGACTATCAGTGTGCAGAGTCTTGGGGAGAATACTAGTGGCATGGAGATCATCTGTAAGGTTAGATTCACCACCATCCACCCACATGCTTGTCTGTTCCACCTGTAGTAAACATCCACCCACAACGCAGAGCTCAGTGTCAGTGTTCGGATAGAGTCGGTCTATAGGGGTAATTATTGTCTTAGCTGATTCATGGACAATGCATCTCTGTTCGTCTGGAAATAATCATAATCAGCTCCACTGGTTCATCTTGTTTATTGATTTCCTTTCAGTATTCAGTATTAGGCACAATTTGGTACAATAAATTAATACACTTATCATTTAAATGTATATACACTACTGTTCAAATGTTTGGGGTCACAGAAATCTTTCTGCTTAATGCTGATTTGGCGCTTAAACACATTTATTATTATTATCAATGTTTAAAACAGTTATGCTGCTTAATAGTTTTGTGGAAACCATGATACATTTCTTTCAGGATTCTTAAAACAAAAAAATGTAAGGAATAGAGATCTTTTGTAATATTTTGAATCCAAAGTTCTGTCATGAAACTCTAGATTTCAGCCTCAAAAACTGCAAGTTGTCCATACCAATGATTTGTGGTTTGTCTCAATAGGATATGAGGAGTCCGAGGTTTGCTTATAAAAAGGAAGAACAGAGTAACCTGGAGATTTTGGAGGTGTTGACCAAGTATGCCTTCCCCCTGTCCAATGAGCTGGTATGTCATGGCTCCGGTCAGAGCAGTGATTGGCCACTAGATCTGAGTAAAGTTGGTTAATGTCTCCACAATCCATTTGTTCATTTATCTTTTCCAGTCCCTATTCGCCTTCCAATACAAAGAGCAGTTTCCAGAGGATGGATGGAAGGTTTATGATCCAGTGGCAGAATATAAAAGAATGGTGAGACGTGCACTTCACTGAAAAAGAATAGACTTGTCTGACTGAATACATAAATTGAGAATAATATGGCTTCATTCAGCCTTTATATAGTTCTCTCTTCTCTTTTTTTCTGTCTCCACACTGTGTGCAGGGTTTGCCAAACGAGAGCTGGACCATCAGTAAGATCAACAGTAATTATGAAGTGTGTGACACTTACCCTGCTCTGCTCATCACCCCAACCAGTATTAAGGAGGATGAGATCAAACGAGTGGTCTCTTTCAGAGTAAAACATCGCATACCAGTAAGTGAGTGTGTGTGTCTGCAAGCTTACTTTACAAGTCATCTTTTTTCCAGTGTTTTTTCCGTTTACACATTGCAATCTAGGGTTGTCTGCATTTCACATTAGTTACACATTCAACTGCATACTCCTCGGTGAAAGTGAATACAGACACGCTACCATTCAAAAGGTGTTTTGAAGAAATGAATACTTCAAGCAAATAAGTGCTGTTCTTTTGAATTCATGAAAGAATCCTAAAACAATTGTATCACAGTTTCCACAAAAACATTAAGCGGCACAACTATTTGCAACACTGATAATAATAAAAAATGTTTCTTATGCACCAAATCAGCATATAAAAATGATTTCTAAAGGATGATGTGACACTGAAGACTGGAGTAATAGCTGCTGAAAGTTCAGCTTGCAAATACAAATTATGTTTTAAAATTTCTAATAATGGAAAACATTTTATTTTAAATTGTAGTGATATTTCATAATATTGCTGTATTTGTGACCCTGGAGCACAAAACCAGTCTTAAGTCGCTGGGGTATATTTGTAGCAATAGCCAAAAAAACATTGTATGGGTCAAAATTATCGATTTTTCTTTTATGCCAAAAATCATTAGGATATTAAGTAAAGATCATGTTCCATGAAGATATTTTGTAAGTTTCCTACTGTAAATATATTAAAACTAAATTTGTTATTAGTAATATGCATTGCTAAGAACTTAATTTGGACAACTTTAAAGGCGATTTTCTCAATATTTTGATTTTTTTTTTTGCAACCTCAGATTCCAGATTTTCAAATAGTTGTATCTCGGCCAAATATTGTCCTAACAAAACATACATCAATGGAAAGCTTATTTATTCAGCGTTCAGATGACGTATACATCTCAATTTCGGAAAATTTACCCTTATGACTGGTTTTGTGTTCCAGGGTCACATTTTTGATCATGTAAATGCAGCCTTGGTGTTCTTGTAAATGTTAAATGTTAATAAATGTTCTTTAAAAAACATTTGAAAAATCTTACTGGCTTCAAACTTTTGGATGGTAGTGTGTATACCAGCTACAGATTACTGCTGTGTCTGCGTAAGGCTCTATGATGACATTTGGGGCATTTTTCTTCACTTTCGGTGGCATTTTTGCCCAGGTGCTTGTTAATTTTAAATGCTGTTCATACTAAAATAACAACAGAATGAAATCAATAAACAATACTGGCAGTAAACACGTAAACAATGTTTATCAGATATATTAAAATTGGGGGGAAAAATCTAAAAACTACTGAAATAATTGACGTGAGCATTCAAAAGCAGCCTGGACTCCCTTGCCTCATTTTCTCTTTCAGGTCCTCTCATGGATCCACCCAGAAACTCAGGCCACTATAGTTCGCTGTAGTCAGCCCATGGTGGGCCCGACAGACCACCGGTGTAAGGAGGATGAGCATTACCTCCAGGCCATCATGGATGCCAATGCACAGTCCCATAAACTCACCATATTTGATGCTCGACAGAGCATTGTGGCTGATAATCACAAGGTAATAGTGATTTCCTTTATGTGATGCTTTTTCAGTTCAGTTCATCAATGTTGCTGTACATGCAAATAACATGCTGCTAAGTATTTTTTAGGGGAAATGTAGGAAAAAGATTTGTATGTCACTTTCTCAAACTTAATGCACACACCCTCATTATGTTTTGCGCAAATGTAGTTTTGAATTACTGAGTAGCCATCTGTGCTAATGTACATCTGAAGATCCTGTCAGGAGATGAAAATGGAAGCCAAGAATCTTCTTTTACTCTGTTCTGCTGTTTCATACCTCAGGCTAAGGATGGAGGTTATGAGAATGAACATTTCTATCCTAACATGGACCTGAATTTCCTGGAGATCCCAAACATTCATGTTATGAGAGAGTCTCTGCGTAAGCTGAAGGAGGTGGTCTACCCTACCATCAACGATCCACACTGGCATTCAGCCATAGATGCCACACACTGGCTGCAGTACATAAGGGTAAACACCAACTCTAATCTTTATTTCTACAATATGAATTAACAATCAATATTTTTGTTCACCTACTCACATTTACAAACATATTTTTGAAACCTCTACATGAGTATAGGATTTAGCCATATACAGAGTGGCTGCAAAAAGTCAAGAAACATCAAACCAAGTTGCATTGGCAAAGAAACGATGCAAGACCTTTTCCAATAACTTTTATGAGCCTTTTTACCAACTTGTCCCAGTCATTTCCCCTTAAGTCTGAATCAGAAAGTAAAGCCAGGTGCACACTTTTACTATAAGCCATGTCACATTGGGGGATCTCAGCTGTCATTAAGGCCAGACTGTACGGTGGTCAAGACTCATTAAAAATGGACATACGCTAGAACAATCCATGACACGTTCTGTGATGGTGAGCCGCATTCACACATGGAATTTAATTGGTGGCAAGCAAACAAAAGCAGTCTCTAGATTTAATTTAGATCATGATTTGCCTTGAATAGAAAAAATGAAGACGATGTGTGTTTTTGCATTTATAAGGTCATCAGGTTCAATTTGATTTTAATGGTCATTCGTCGGCTGTCAGTGGACATGATTGAAGACTACAGATTTTGGCCTAGAATCAGAGGAATGTTTAGGATTTGCGAGATTTGGCGAATCATGGCATACAGTGTGCACGCAGCTTAAGATGATTAGACGCTTTTAAAGGAGTCAACTCTCTCTTTTTAGCTTTTGCTTGTGGGTGCAGTGCGGATTGCAGATAAGGTTGAGTCGAGTAAGAGCTCTGTGGTGGTGCACTGCAGTGACGGCTGGGACCGCACAGCTCAGCTCACCTCTCTGGCAATGCTGATGCTGGATTCACACTACAGGACACTCAGGGGCTTCCAGGTGCTGCTGGAGAAGGAATGGATCAGCTTCGGACACAAGTTTGCTGCGGTGAGGAACACTGAGTGTGAAAGAGAACCCATATATGTGACCCTGGAGCACAAATCCAGTCTTAAGTCACTGGGGTATATTTGTAGCAATAGCCAAAAATACATTGTATGGGTCAAAATTATTGATTTTTCTTTTCATCAAAAAATCATTAGGATATTAAGTAAAGATCATGTTCCATGATATTTTGTAAATTTCCTACTGTAAATATATTAAAACTTAATTTTTGATTAGTAATATGCATTGCTAAGAACTTCATTTGGACAACTTTAAAGGCGATTTCTCAATATTTTTATTTTTTTGCACCCTCAGATTCCAGATTTTCAAATAGTTGTATCTCGGCCAAATATTGTCCTATTCTAACAAACCATACATTAATGGAAAGCTTATTTATTCAGCTTTCAGATGATGTCCTTTATGACTGGCTATTGCTACAAATATACCCCAGCGACTTAAGACTGGTTTTGTGGTCCATGGTCACATATGTGGGGTAGAAAACTGAATTCAGCTAATCAGATGGGCATGTTATCAATGTTGGAAATTGTTTTGCTACTAGTGCTGTCAAACGATTAATTGCGATTAATTGCATCCAAAATAAACATTTTTGTTTAAAAAAAATATATGCATATGTGCTGTGTATATTTATTATGTATTTATAAATACACACACAGTACATATTTTGAAAATATTTACATGCATAGGCTATATTTATATTCATATAATATATATTGTATATAAATATATTTAATATATAAACCCAACATATTTTTCTGAAATATATACATGCATGTGTGTGTGTACTTGTATATACATAATAAATATACACAGTACACACGCATATATTATGTAAACAAAAAAATTATTTTTGGATGCGATTAATCGTTTGACAGCACTATTTGCTACTCAATATTTTTCTGCAAAACTTTTTTTTTCAGGATTTAAAAGGAATAGAAAGTTTAAAAGAACAGCATTTATTTGAAATAGAAATATTTAGTAAAATTATAAATGTATTTATTGTCATTTGAATATACTTGCTGAATGGAAGTATTAATTTCTTTTTAAAAATCTCTTTTTGTCATAGCGTGTTGGTCACGGAGATGAAAATCATGCAAACTCTGAGCGCTCGCCTCTATTTGTGCAGTTCATAGACTGTGTTTGGCAAATGATGAGACAGGTGAGCTGCACCTTTTTTGCTTTCTAACGTCTAACATTTTTATTTATAGTGAAATGTTTGTTTAAAATGTTATGTTTGTGTTTGAGCCTAATTCCTGTGAATTCCCATGAAATGGATGCTGGTGTTTTGGAACTCACTGTGAATGTCTTTATAATGTGTTCGCAGTTTCCCACTGCCTTTGAGTTTAATGAGCTCTTCCTCATCACTATCCTGGATCACCTCTACAGCTGTCTGTTTGGTACATTCCTTTACAACAGCGAACAGGAGCGAGTGGAAAAGGTATGTGCCACAGTGCCAACACTGGGAGGGGGAATAGTAGTAGTTTTGATGGACTAGAGATGTTCCAATGCTGACATTTGCACATTTTTCCTTCTGTTTTCAGGAAGTGAACAGTAAAACGGTGTCTTTGTGGTCCTACATCAATAGCCAGCCAGAGGACTTCACCAACCCCTTCTATGTGGACTATGAAAACCATGTTCTGTACCCTCTGGCCAGTCTCAGACATTTGGAGCTCTGGGTTGGATACTACGTACGCTGGAACCCCCGCACGAGACCACAGGTGCAAAATGTTCTCAACACATTAGCTTAAGCAATGCATTGGATTGCTAGTTTACTAAAACTAGAGCTTTTATAACTGACACCAGCTCTTTTTGACTTTTGATCAGATGCCTGTGCACCAGAACCTGAAGGAGCTGCTGTATCTTCGTGCAGAGCTACAGAGGAAGGTGGAGGAGTTACAGAAAGAAGCATCTTCATCACGTTCGATCTCCTCTTCATCAGAGCATGCGTATTCTCCTTCAAATGGCGGTACACCTCTACACACCTCTGTGTAAAGTACATGCAACACTCACATTAGGGAATTCATCATTAACAGAATGTGTAGGTTACAGTAAACATAGTAATGTGAAGTCTAAGTCTATTGGTCGTTTCTCACTGGATAATGCTTTGGGCAAGATGTAGCTATAGAGGCCCAGCACATACACTTGTGAAAACTTGCATGAACACCCAAAAAAAGGACAGTCTCCCACACAATTCAGGTTCATTTCGTTTGTGTGGAACTGCTCTTATAGACTGATAACCATGAAAGCGTTTGATCGTAATTGAGTTTATGAAAAATAGGCCAGTATTTTCACTTGCTTTTAACTTGACTTGTAATTATTGACACAAGTTTTAATAATTTATTTGTATGTAGTCAGTGTAATATGAGCATCTTTTTCTATTTCACAGCATTTCTGTGCTTTTTCTGTAGTTTTTGTGTAATAGTTTTTCTTTACTGCCTCAGCATTGCCTGCCTTTGTGCCAATACCAGACCAACCTTTTAACTTTTCACTCAAAAAAATCTTACATGAACATCTTATTCCTCTACCTATCAGCTTGTGTTCATATTGTGTCTTGTGTTCAAGTTTTAAGTTTTAAAAATACTTTATTAGATTTTACTAGATTGTTTTTTTTTTTTTGTAAGGAATGGAGTTTTGAATTGCTATTGCTTTTGCGATACTGCCAATTTGAAGCCACATACTGTTTTTGTTTTTCTGTAGCACTTGTTAGTATGAAAGTGGAATTAGGTTTTAATGTGCACAGCCTACTACTGCACTACTACTGTACTTTCATGTACTACTGAAATTAATGTTTACACAAGGTAAATAGGGACCATCTTATATGTATATATCCACTCATTATTGATTAAGCAAGTGCAAATAATTTTTGTTTTTTATCTGTGAATCGCTCCCATATTTAAGCCATTCCTATTTAATTGGAATCCTCTGTGTTTTGACTTTACAAATGGTCAACAGTTCAGATCATTTGAACAGGGGATGCCATATAATGTTTAAAAAAATTATATGTAATAATCATAATGCACCTTAAAATTAATATATTGTGTATTTGTTTTGTTTTTTTCTTTTGAGTGTATTTTTGTATTTGTGCAACCCTGGTTATTCTTTATACACACATTTTTTACTTCTGTTAAAAAAAATTGACTCCAGAAACTTGCAACCTGACTCGATGGAAAATAAATAGGAAGGAATCAAAGACAAGATAAATTGTTTATTATTGGGTTTCTTTATGCCGATCTTTTACCACCAAGTGAGATAGAGTGAAATTTGAGTACATTTGAATATTAAAATGTCTAGAAGAGGATTGCCAGTTGATATCTGTGCAGTTAATTGTGTTTTTATCACAGTCTGTATTTGAGTGAGCAGGCACTGATATATAAACTGTGTGATTTTATGCTGAAAGTCAGTATTTCTGAGGTTCACATCAAAGCCAAATTTAAGTTCATTCAATGACAGTTAAAGCTATAGCATTACAGTCTGATCTGTGGCAGTACCATAAACTGGCAGTGCAAATCAAGACACTTCAGAAACGTATGTCCCAATAACAAATTTTTCAAGTTAATAAATAAACCCAGTACACAAGAAAAACCTTTAATATCTACAGCTAGAATCCAAAACATGCGTATCTGTACAGTTCAGCGCGTACACCCTTGTTTTGACAAAATTGCAACTATACTGGCCAAACGACACCAGAGAGAGCCCAGAGATCCTTACAAATGCAACATCCACCATATGAACTATTAGTACCCAGAAATGTAGATGGTCAATTGAAGGAATTAGGGAGGTTTTAACAGTCACATAATGCGTCCACAGCAACAAATCTGTAAGCAGTTCAACACAGGTTATAATGTTGTCGAAAATGTTCAAGACACTTTTGAATTTCCACATTTGCCTTAACCAAGACCGTTGTACCTTTCACTCAGCTGTTTCAATTCATTCCACTGGATCACTAGACTCACACCAAAGTCAAAGAACATGCAAAAAGGCAAAACCATCACATTTCATCTTTGGTGTTCTTCATTTCTAACAAGTGTAGCACCAAAAAAGCTACATTTGTTCTGGTAGCCAAAGCAGTAAAAAGAGTTACATTCAGCTAACATTCTCTTTGTTGATTTTCACCCTAGATACTCTACCAAAGCCTTGGTAGGACGTGCCTTTAAAGGAAAGTACCAGGCAACATTCTGTGCCGATATGTCTCTGACATCATTACCATTCGACTCGCAAATCTGCTTTATCTTGGGCGTGTGAGTAAACAATATTTCAGATGTGTTTAAACTGCAATAGTGTTAAGGTGAGGTCACATTTACCGTTGCTCTGTGTTTTTTTTTTTTTGCATGCGTAATTTCAACAAGAATCAATGTGATCAGGAATTTTACACAAGGGCAAATGATTTCGGCGTGCAGAATTCGCAATGCAAGTTAGTCACACAAATCAACAGAAAGCCATGTGGTTTGAAAGTGATTTGCGTGAGCAAACAGCATTTGATGCTGGACATTTTTGCCTGCGAAATTTCAGAGAATGTGACCACACCTTTGAACTGGAACAACATACGTAACCTAGTACGTCTAGTTTGTAGACATTCAAGTGAGGCAGCCCTTCTAACGGTCGTGACTGTTAGTGCTGTGTTAGTAAGCTAGCGTGTCTTCCCTAATGTTAGCGTGGTAAGGCATTGGGAAGGAAAGCACCATTGGCGAGGGCTTGGGTTGAGGGTAACAAAGGTGCACCTGAATTCACAGTGAAAAACAACAGCTACAGGAAAATCTGGAGCATCTCAAGTGGGGGAGAGGATGGTAAGGACTGAGCCGCTTTTTAATCTGGTTTTGCTAACTTGCCATTTCTAGATGGTGGCCTTCCAAATCAGGAGAAATGAGGGCTCTGGTCAAGCTCAGACCCTTGGCAAATGAAGTGGGGGAAATTAGCAAAATGGGAAAGCAGCTGGAGACTCATTAAGGCAATAGCAAAACTAGCGAGGGTGTAACAGGTCTCTAAAAAGTCTCAAAGCTAAAGCTCAAACATGCTACAAACGATACAAACACTAAGCTAGGGCGAAAAAACTACTCCCCGTAATCCAAAAGGAGTGGGGGGCACAAACATTTATGTACATTTACTGCTACAAGTGTAAATAGAGATACACTGATACAACGGTTTTGAGTACAAACTTGGAAACGTTATGCAATATACAAGCACATTAACCCCTTAAAACCCCACAAAAGGCGATGGATCAGAATTAGCGATACGAAGAGTTACTAGACTAAGTATTGCGCTAACATGAAAACACAACTTCGGTTACTTCCACCCACAAGTTACTTGACGCTAATGTATCTACTCATTCCGATCACGCTGAATCAAACTATTCCTCAAAAGAAGGAATCGCAACCACTGACATCCAACTAACACGCACAAATGCAGTCAACACGGCTTCTTCATCAACACACGTCAACACATCTTCACAGTTAAACCAATTTTAGTCATTGTTTCTTTTTTTTAAAGCAAATTAGAAGGAAGCAGCTGTTGGTTAGTTTTTGACTTTAGGTGTTCGTCTTTTTTTTTTTTTTTTCCTCAAAAAGTCACTCTAGTAAAAAGTTCACTAAGACACAAAAACCTGCATATATGTGTAACAATCTTTTCACATTGCTGTGAAAGCAAGGCAAATATATACAGAACATGTTAAAACATCAACAACAACAACAATAAAAACCTTCACAAATCCTTCATCTTTTTTTTTCAATTGCAGATTCCACAGCAACTGATCTGTTAAGCCTGTCTTGCTGTGAAAGTGTAAGGAAAACAGTCTTGACCTTTAAAATCAGATTTCTATGATTATCCAATCTGCTGTTTTTGTAAACCTTGGATTAATCACTCGTATCACATTAATATGCATTTGTGCACAATAGGAATGATGGGCTAAACTGACAAACAAAAAGACTAGCGCAGTGTCTGTAGGACTCTTTGTATGGGCCTCTGTAAAAAGACCCAAGTGTGATTTCTTGGGTCTCAGCAGATCATGCGAAAATTATTAGGTGTTTTCCATTTCATAGCAATATTATTGCAAACAGGCTTACTACATTGTTGCATGTGAACAGTTAAAATAGAATTTAAAAACATTATTAGACTATATTTAAGGTTGATTTAAACAGTCACATTGGTACTTCAAAAAGGGCATTGTGGTGCAAATGCGCTGGGAAATACAGTGGCATTCAAATTGGAGAACAACGATTTAGAACTGCGCCCTCTTTAGTTTGGATGATGCATTTCAGATTACACTGCATTTTCCTCTGTCGGCGGCTCAGCATTGGGAGGCTGGAGAAGAGTTTGTTGAACTGGAGTAGGAAAGAAAATAACGCAATTATTAATCATTCTGTCAAGTACACACACACACACACACATATATGTAAATAAACAGATTGCAATTTTAAGACTAATTTAAGGTGTACTAAGTTTAAAGAAAGTTTTTCTATCATTGAACATAAATTGTAGGTGATAATTGTGCTAGTGAATGGCATCCGTAACCAAAAACTTTTTTGCGCCATACTACATCCACGCCAGCAAGTGTCAGTCTAAGACCACAATTGTTTAGAAAAATTAACAGAAGGAATGAAAATTTTACAAAAAAAAAAATTATAATTGGAAATAAAAATAAAATTCACCACTGGCAATATGAGGAAGTATGGTCTGGCAGACTTTTACTGGCAAATAATTGGGATATCTTAAAATCCCAACAATAAAAAAAAATGCACATCGTTCATTACTTATTCTACCGACATTGTAACAATACAAAGCTAGTTATAAATCTACGAATGTACCCTTTAAAGAGCAGGTCATATGGGTTTTTGAAAAATCTCTTTTGCAGTTTATAATGTAGCTATCCTTAAATGAAAATAATCTGCAAAGTTGTTAGTCAAAAAAGTGCTCGATAAATAAAGATATTATCTCTCAAAAGAGAGAGTCGATTCTGAATCGCCTTAACGAGTCGTCATATTTTCGAATCTTTTGCCTGTTACCTGTATACGTCACTGGGTAACACATTTGCATAATCCCCGCCTGCCCACGACTCTGACCTGCCCACAAACACTTCCGCTAGTTAGTGTTTACATATTTTACCGAGGACTGCTTCTCTAATCTTGACTTTTATCTTCGTCAGCTTCTAATCTTCTTTATTTGGACTAACAAGCTTTCCGAACCACAACCTGTAAGTATGATTGATACGTTATGGGTATATTTTCAATTGAGTTCTCAAAATATCAAGTTTTTGTGCTAATATGTGATGTACACCTAGTGCAGCTTTAGGTTTCCAGGTAAAGCACGATATTACTGTCTTACTGAAGTAGTTCTGATAATTCGCTGTGAACCCACTATTTCCTAAGAATGTGTTGATTAATGTAGACTGAAGTTGTTCTAATTACTTCGTTTAATAATAAAGAATGTAGTGTAGCGCACAGACTTTATAATAATTGTGAAATTGCTGTTTATTTTGCTGCACCGGTGTTCTGACGATTTGTGCTACCCCATCAGATTTTGCTACTTCCCATTAAAACAGATGGTAGCATTATTTGATAGCGAAAAGTGCTACCTATCAGATTTTGCTTCCAGCATGATATTAATAAGGTGTGAGGCTTATTAACATGTACAACTGTTGCACATTCAGATCTGCATTACTATCTAGTGATAGTATTACCACTAGAGAGTGCTATTCCCGTCTAAAACCCTTCTACAACAATCCTGGCGCCGCCATCAAGTGAAATAATAACTAATAAAGCTACAGGAAGGTACACAATCTATAAATTTGAGCATACCCGCATTCCGGTGTTCTGACGATATGTGCTGCCCTGTCAGATTTTGCTGCCTCCCATTAAAACAGATGGTAGCATAATTCGATAGAGAAAACTGCTACCTATCAGATTTTGCTTCCAGCACGATATTAATAAGGTGTGAGGCTTTATTAACATACACCTACACCTACCCCAACCCTACCCTTACAGTAGGATAAATACAGTGTTGGTAGCATAATCTGATAGGTAGCATTATTTGTCAGAACACCGGCAGTTATAGGGTTAATGCGGGAGAGACGAGCGAATTAGTTAGGCTGCTGTGCCTGTGATACAGCTGTTCTGCGTTCTGATTAAAAGCTAAGACAGTGTCTTTTGTCTGTCGTTCTTCAAACATTACAGTAGACATATTTTGGTTTACAAACTGTATTGTTTCATCAGTTAGTCACGTTAGCACTCGGCTAACGTATCCACCATTATTGTTTTCTCTGTGCCAATCACAACAGGCTTGGCCAGCTGACCAATCAGAGCAGAGTAGGCTTATGGAAGGGAGGGGTTTGCTCCGAACTTGCTTGGAACGAATCGTTTCGAAATCATTGGCAAATGACTCTAATATTAAATGTATATTCTGAGAAAATTACAATGTTTTCTGACCTTAGATTCATTTAAACCTGTTGTAGAGGACTCCAACACAATATTAGGACACTTTAAAATACCATATGACCTGCTCTTTAAATTCCACCAAAAAATGTTAAATGAAGACATTTGCCTCATAAATGCAACATAAACGGGTTCAATACCTTGTGGCTCCTGTGCAACTACAGCATCTGGGGCATCGGCTTTCACCATATCTGCATTCAGACTCTCTGTGGAAAGATAAAGCACGTGATAATGAATGCATGGAAAAATACAAACAGTGTGGAACAATTAAAAAGAAAATGTATTTGTCTTTACGCTGTATGCTGAAGCACAACTTCTTCTTCTGGTAGGAGATGTAGCTGCTCACTGCACCGACCAGAGCCATAGCAACAGCGCTCACAATACCAGCAATGGTTCCAGTCTCAGCCATGGTGTCTATGAATGAACACATTGGCCACTAATAAAAGATTTAACTGTACCAAATCAGCAAAAGCTATACAGAATGTTCTTCTAATAGCCCTGAATACTATTTAACGCAATCATACCGTAGCTGTCATCAGCAGGATCCAAATCACTGCCACCGTTTCTGTCACTGCTTCCGCCACTACTTCCACCTCTTCCACCTGTAGAAATATGAACATTTCAAATGACACTCCTACTTTTATTTGACATGTCCCACAATGTGAGGATCTGTCAGGCAGTTTAAGTTTGTCACCTTTGCCTTTGTCAGGTTTGTAAGAGTTATCACTGCCCACATCCACAAGGTCATCGTCTGAGAATTGACTACCTGAGAATTTAGAAAAGACCATTAGCCTGGGGACAACATGAAAAGTACTAATGCATGGCTCGATCCTGGGTTTACTAATCCTATCAGCATTCAATCAGAGACCCATAGTGATCTAAACAAAGGTGAAGCTTTTGTGACCCCAAAAGAGGAAAAGTCCAGCACTCCAATACTGCAGGAAACAGAAAGCTGAGCTGCCAACTAGGGCTGGGCCAAAAAATTGTTTGATTTTCAAGATAAATAGAACTTTTTCTGTATTTATTTCTGCAAAAATTTTAATATATGATACTACTGCTTTTTATTTAAGGGGTCATATGATGCGATTTAAATTTTTCCTTTCTCTTTGGAGTGTTACAAGCTCTTGGTGCATAAAGAAGATCTGTAAAGTTGCAAAGACTAAAATCTCAAATCCAAAGAGATATTCTTTATAAAAGTTAAGGGTCAGCCACGCCTACCTAAAACGGCTCGTTCTAACACGCCCCCACATGTCTACGTCACGATGTGGGAAGATTTGCATAACGCCACCCAAATGTTCAGGCAAAGAAAGAAGGCGTAACTTTTATTCTCGCTGTAGTATTGTTGCCGCCGCTGCCATGTCGTGAAGACGCTGTGTGTTTCGTTGTGAAAGCGAAACTACTTTGTTTGGCCTTCCAAAAGAGAACGATATCTGCTTCGTCATGCCTAGAGCTGATCCGTGCTGGTCGCTGAGGGAATGCATCAACCCGAATGCACAGATCCAATACTGATACACATGTATTTTCTTTCTCAGATGTTTACATTTAGTTAAGACAAAACCGACTTTGCTTACGAGGATAATCGCCAGGACGGCCATTTTGACGTCATTTTTTGTGTGTATTTGGCCGCGTAAGCGCAACAAGCTGCGAAAAATAACTCAATTTGGTACTCGCGAGGCGGCGCGATATGCGCGCTATGGATGTGACTGTGAGCGCATAGGAAACCCCCTTTGGAGCACGTGAGTATCGAATGGCTTAAACTTAAAAATATGTGCAAATGATACAGTTTTGTGACGATGCAACAATGACTCGATTAGGCAAGTGACAATTCTGTCGACTGTCCCGAAACCCGAGCAAAAGTCTTGTATCGCAGCGTGCAGTAGTGCAGACGAGATGCGCTGTTGTGAAGCCGCTTTGAGAGTGAGAGAAGACGCGGTACAGCTGAATCACTCGCGCTGTTTTCAAATGACTGATTTAATCTGATAGTATGTGTGGATATGTTTGCAGGAACTTCCCTCATTATAAACTCGAAAGCAGATTAAACATAATTCTATTATACAGAGATTTAAGGAAAAAAATCCATGACTTTTCCAAAACTTTTCCAGGCCTGGAAATGGCATGACTGTAAGAAGATGCACGCTGTTGGAGCGAGAAGTAAGCTGGTCCTCCATTGCGCGAATGCTCCGTTACCTCTCCCTCCTCTAATCATGCCGGATCCTTCACCCCACTTTGTTCCGGGCCCTCGCAATTTACAAATTAAGCACTGCCGCTCACTCTAGCCGCCGGCCTCCGCTCACTCAAGCCCGCCGTGTGTGGCGCTGTGTGTTTCGTTGTGAAAGCGAAACTACTTTGTTTGGCCTTCCAAAAGAGGACACGTATGGAAGCCCGTTTCCGCCACTGAATAAAAAATAAACGAGGTAATTGCGACTTTTTATCTCACAATTCTGACTTTTTTTTCTCAGAATTGAGTGATACAAACTCACAATTCTGACTTTTTTTCTCAGAATTGCGTGATATAAACTTGCAATTGTGAGTTAAAAAGTCATAATTGAGAGATATAAACTCGCAATTCTGAGAAATAAAGTCAGAATTGTGTGATATAAACTCGCAATTGCGAGACAAAGTTGCAATTCTGAGAAATAAAGTCAGAACTGCAAGATATAAACTCACAATTCTGACATTTTTTCTCGCAATTCTGAGATATAAACTCGCAATTGCGAGAACATATCAGTCTTTCCCCCCCCCTCAAAATTGGACTTTAACTCGCAATTGTGAGTTTATATCACGCAATTCTGACTTTATAACTCGCAATTGCGAGTTTATATTTCACAATTGTGAGAAAAAAAGTCAGAATTGCGAGATATAAACTCGCAATTGTGAGAAAAAAAGTCAGAATTGCGAGATATAAACTCGCAATTGTGAGAAAAAAAGTCAGAATTGCGAGATAAAAAGTCGCAATTTCCCTTTTTTTTTTTTTTATTCAGTGGCGGAAACGGGCTTCCATAGGACACGACTAGAAATCAGGGGTTAAGTTGTATTTACAACACTGTTCCAGAACAGTTCAACCCTAATATTCAGATGTGTGCATTTTATGGAGGACCGTTTCCTGATCCTGGTAGAGTAGACTACAATGCCGGCTGTTCTGACTCACAGACTGTAAGTAAGTTTTTTATATATTTTTTACGTTTTGAGCAGTGTAGAGTAGCGCTTGTTGTTTGTCATTTCTCCGATCACAAATGCAGACATGGTTTTGTGTTTACGCGGTGTGATGCAACGCGTAAAAAGATAGTATAAGTCATTATAATCCGTAATTATGTCCCCACTGGATGCAACAAATGCCTCGTTTATAATGGGTTTTAATGTTTTTGTATAATCGCTCCGACCGGACAGGGCATCACAGTATGGTAGGGGCGTAACATTTCCGTCACACGCTTGAGGTATTCGGCCAATCACAACACACTGGATAGCTGGCCAATCACTGCACACCTCGCTTTTCAGAACGATGAGCTTTGTAAAAATCGACGTGTTTCAGAAAGGCGGGGCATAGAGGAGAAACAGTAATGTACAGTATGTGGAAAATAATGTGTTTTTTTAACCTTAAACCACATAAACACATTTCATTACACCAAATACACAAAATAATGTTCTTTTTAGCAACACCATATGACCCCTTTAAAGTAAATCCTATTATTATCAGTATTCTCCTCTAGATGGCACTCTCTTGTTTACCTTGCAACGCATTCGTCTAACACACTCTTAACTTGCAGTTCAATGCAGCTACTGTAAGGAGCGCGAGCGAACCGATTATCTCTTCCACTTTACTACAAGTTATAGCGCTAAATGAATACGAATTGACTTCAAAAGGTATGTTGAAAGACACAGTACAACTTACTGAAATGTATCATGTCTCAAGTAATTGCTCAGAGTTTCAAGATGTAATGTAAAACAGCTTGTAAACAATATGTCACCTAACATTTACCTCAGGAAAGTAATTTAATGTCCGTAACTTGTTATTTAGCAAGAAACAGCTCTAAAGAGAAGCGTTTTGATAAATATATGTACTATATTAATATTCATTATATTTTACTTATATAACACATTCCAAATATCGTAATTATGTAATGGATATTATGCTCTGGGCGTTTTTTTGTATTTTCGCATAAATTTGACATACTCAAATTCAAATGTTTACCCTACACGCATACAATGGAGGAAATTAAAAAAAATTGTTTCATTGTAAAGAAAACCCTTTGAACTACAAAATATGAGTGTAATTCTTTATAAATAACATTATATACTTTTCAAATATTACAATAAACACAAAAAAACATAGGCGCTTTTGGAGTTTTAAAATAAATAATTTTTTTTAAATTCTGTAATTCAGGTTCTATTAGGTCCAGCTCTCGCAATTTACTTTGTTTGATGCCACTAGATGCCAAAAAGTACCAGAAAAAAAGAATCTTTCAAATAACAGCTTCTAAACAGGAGTTATTACATTATAAGTGAAGCGAGTCAAATTGTCTATTTCTGCATCTAAATGTGTCATTGTGAGTTTCCTTTGCAAAAACAGGCTTTATAAAACACATTAACCCCACAATCCTATTTTACTCTGTGCCATAAGCACTTTAATTGATTATTAATTGAATTATGTTTCATTTTTATGTTTTTCTAAGTAGTAATATACAAAATGGCACAAGCGAATTGGACCAAATTTCACATATTGTGTATTCTACAATCAGTTTAATTCTTTCAGGATGCACAAGACTGTCTACATTATAAAATATATCTGGTCTATCACAATCTAAAATAGAATCCATATCCTCCAGCTTTATATAATTCCATTTATGTGCATTC
>NW_015538012.1:188362-193790 GCF_001515605.1 Sinocyclocheilus anshuiensis
AGTTACAGTCCCGGATGCAAGACCCCCCTCTCCCCCGCTAGTGACGCAGAGGTGTCAAATTTCACGGCTCTGAAATGGCTGCCGAGCTGTCAGGCTGTAATCTGACCAATTGCAGTCCACAAGCGACCACAGATCTATAGAACATTAGACGCAATGGCTGTGCGCGCTTTGGATATGAAGAGCGCCTGTTTCCAGACGAGCGTCTTTTTCTGTACCTGGACAAAACGCTATATATCTCACCGATGGAAGCCCGCAGAAACGTGGAAATGGTCTTGTTTGAAAGAAGAGATCCTAATCTAAAAGATAATATAGAGTATATAGATATTTGTGGCTGTTTGCGGCTGACTGAAGCAGTGCTACGAGTATAAATGTAAATTCGCTCAGAGGTGACAAAATTTTACATCGCGATTCTATTGAAGATCATTCGATCGGTGATTGTCACACAATGAAATAATCTACATCGTCAAATTCCTGAGAATGAGAGCTTTCTTGTGATATATGACTTGACTTTTTTGTGAAAAATATATAAAATACACATTCTTCGTAGAAATTATTCGCAATGGTTAGGCGGAAATGTGGGGGACGAATAAATTTCTAAGCTTAATTTTATTGCTTTATGAATATAAAAACCAAAAGGAATGGTATTCTTTGTAAAGAAGACACTCCAAGCTTTCAAATTAACCCATATATGGGCTGATACCGTATAAGGAAGGCTATGTAAATGAATCATAAACATTTTTAACGCGATTTTTCCGCAGAGTTTAACTGGTTTTAAATAAATGTCATGAAAACACGTTTTCATGATAAAAGCCACCGTTTTAATGATGATTACATATCAACAACCACATTAGAAAGCAGAGACATCCGTTTTTCAATGTTTTCAAGTTTTTTTCAAACCAAATGAAAAATGATGATTATTTTATTTTTATTTCTCTGGTATTGACAATTATCTAAAAAATAAATAGCAATTGAATTTAATCTATGTTGTAAACCCATGTAAAGGGTTCCCTGTATAATTCACAGCATTAGTTCAGAGAAAATGTTTTTTTCGTTCAGAAAAACTGAAATATACTTATATTTTAAGTATTGACATATAGTAATTCTAAATTAACAAATATTGAATTAAATTGAGATCGGAATTGAATGTTATCTAATCAAAAACTTGTCATTTAGAATTGATTCATGAAATCTATCAATACCCAGCCCTACTGCTGCATACAATCTAGAGGAAGCAATGAAACTAGCAATCTGATTGATTAAACCAAAATCCATGCAAAGCCAAGATGCAAGAGGTCAGGAGCCAAGGTGATCACTAGGTTAATGCTTCAGTTCTAAAAAGCCTTGACCTGAAATCAGACAGCGATTCGATTTTAATAATGGTGAGATCAGTTTCAATTTGTGGGTACAAAAGGTGATTTTTCCAGCCAAGATGAAGAGAGGAAGAGGGTGGTAGAAGGGGTTTCCCAAGCGGTTACTATATTTCTTACCACCAGTTCCACCTCTGCTATTGGGTTTGCCGTCATCACGGCCCCCTCCTCCGAGGTCTTTATCTGGCAGAGACAGGAGATGCCATCAAGCCTGGCTAGCTTGGGTTAATCCATGACTAGCAACATAGTAGCCTAAGTTCCCCAGTGATAAACTGTAAGGGTGATATTATTGACTTTATTGTGTGATTCATTTGGCTAGGCCTTTGATTACCTTCAAGTTTAAACAGACTTTTACAGAAAATTGACAAAATGGATAATGATGCACAATATGATATTTTGATAGGAAACAGAAGGCCCTTCATCTTTTTTTCGTGCTTTCATATCTCTTTTTGGAGAAACAGTGTCATGAGTGGAGAAGTTTTATTTCAGCTCAAAATTTCCTTTTCTCTTCAGAATGTAGAACAAAGTCTGCTGTGATGAAGCAGTTTATTTTGGCCTAAACCATTCATCAGAATGAGTTCTTATATTACAACTCAGTTTAGCGGGCTAGTTTTATCCGGACGTGGATTCTGCTCTGCAGAAGGTTACATTATTCCTGTTAAAGATGTCTGACTGAACCACTAAATTGCAAAAAAAAATGAAATATGGAGAAAGGTAAAAGCAGGTAAACAGAAAAATACCTACCGCCTTTTCCAGAGTCTTTGCCCTTTCCTCTGATATCATTGTCGGGGTTCAGGGCGTCTTCAAGATCCAAGTCCCCAAAATCTATCAGCCAAAAGAATTACTCACTATAACGAATGAAATATGCACAGTACCAACTGTTATTTTAATATGGCTAAGTGACAATGAAAAACAGATGGTTTCTGTGTAATATGAGATGTGAATCAAAACAAAGCTTTTAAATGCTTCAGATTTTATGCAATGAAGATACAACCCACACAATCTCACAAGACAAGATGACAATGAAGACAAATGTAAAGGATGTGATCATATTGTGTGCTGTGATATTGGGGTGTAAGACACACTAGAGAAGTTCATAGGAGTTAAGTTGACATCCACCAGAAAATCTGTGCTTGTGGCCATGACTTATTTTAGCTGCCATAATTCTATTATAATTTACATCACATGAGTACAAGCTAAAGCATGTTTTTATTTGCTGATATGTATGAAAGCATTGTAGTAATAATGTATTATTAGGGAGTGTGCCTTCTGTTTTGTCTGAATATGGAAGAACATTCAGAGCATTCTATGCAAAATGATGCTAAACAATGATCGCATTTATTACCAGACTCAGTCAAAACTGGACACTGTTAAACAATATATCTAAACATTTTGGCCTTTCATCCCACTTTAAAACTTGCTTTGAATACACATATCTACATGACAAAGAAACACGGACACAAACACGATGAACGGTTCTACAGGGAAACTGACAGCACGGTACAAACCAGACTGGGCTTTCCGAGGGGGAACAGAGGTTTGGAGAGGACTAGGGGGTGTTCGGGGCAACAGGCCCGGCCGAATGGTGGCGTCAAACAAATCAGTGAATGTCTCTTCTGTTAGTGGAGGTTAGTTAATATGTTAGTATTGTAAAGCATTTGACATAGAGGGTGCTGGGTACTCAAACCTATGATGAAGTCTGATTAGTAAGCACCCAAAATACAGGATATTCATGAGATTTTTCTTTTACAGTATACATTCTTCAACGTTCAAAATAGGCTACTCCCCAACCTATACTGCACCATACACAGTGTTTTTTGACCTAGATAAATATATGCGCTCTAAGAGCTTTCTATCAGTGTAAATGTCCTGCTGACTCATCATAACACAAGACACCAAACATGTTTTAGCACTCAAAGATGTTAACAGCTCCAGTTGTTACTGAAGAAGGTTAGTAGGGATATTTGTTTTAAGTGCATCTCAAGCAGAACAAGCATTTGAGATAAATTAAGTGCCTCTCACCTGTTTGTTTGGGCTTGGGCTTTGCTGGTTCCTTGACTGTGGGCTTAACAGGTTTAAGACTGGGTTTCACTGTTGAACACATTAACATCATTTTATCAAATTATTTTAAATAAGGTATTACATTCCTTTAATTGTTATAAAGTCATATAAGGTGATAAATGATCACATCATTTAATTTTGAAAGGCTCATTTAACAGCCTTTGCTCTGCTTATTACAGTGCTATTAATTACAACAAACAATGATTACCCTCACCTGCTCCTCCTGCACCACCTGCTGGGTCCACTTTAGGTGGTGGGGCAGCTGGAGAATTAAAAAAAAAAGTTCATTTAATATACAAAATAAAATCCGTCTGACACTACACTAAAAATATTTTTGTATATAGTGTAGCAGACTAAAATTGCTACAGTAAAAACCTGTTAATTGGTTACTGGTAAGTTAACTCGCTACGGTGAAAAACTGTAATAGATCTAACCTTACAATTAATGTAATTTTACAGTAAAATACTGTTAAATGTACAATGGAAGTGAAAAAGAACAAGTAATCTTATAGTTTACAGTGAACATTTTGAACATTACATTTTTTTGTAAACTACAATTTTAAACAAAAATTCTGTTTTGTAAATGTTTACATTTCGCTGTATTTTTACAGAATTATTCTGCCAACCACAGCTTTTTCTGTAAAAATAACTTTTTTTTTTGTACAGTGTTACAAATCCCTATACTGCTCTCATCATTATAATTGTCATACTCACTTGGTTCATCTTCGTCAAACGCATCTGCCAAGTCCAGATCCTGACTTACTCCTTCAAAACACACAAAATAGGAAACATTCACAAAATATTTGTGCAGCTCATAAGCAAACACTAAATGAGTATTCAAATCATGAACGAGCATGTAATTTGTATTTATGTAAATCATGCCTGAACACACATTACACATGTACATAAAAATCATTATAAAACAGTTCGTTTCAGTACTTGATTCTGATTGGTCAACAGCTGTGTTATTTTCACGATAAAGCACGGCTATGACCGCTTCACTCAGCAGTTCTGTGTAGTGTGTACCACTGTGCAACACCCTTAGCAACATAAACAATCAATATAGAACCGTTCCATGCATTATGTATTTCAGCTAAATTAACTGTTTATTATTTATGTAATAAACTGTAAAAGACCCCTGCTGGTGTTGTTAGGTCATTCACCTTTAATTTTGAGGCCACTCCCTTTCTGCTATCAAAGAAAGTCTTCTCATATAAGAGATACGTTGATGTGTGTGTGTGATGTGTCTCATACCTTATTGCTTACATATAAATGCATGATTTTGTTTATGCAGATCATCCAAGGCCTGTAATATTCTTATTTGACTGCAATACTGGTAAGTATGCAGTACCATAATAAAAATCTCAGATGATGGATGGATGCTAATGCTAAAACTGGATCAGAAGCCCAGCTTTACTAAAGACTCTTTATAAAACAAATTCCACAGCAGCGCCGCTGCATTCCTGGATTTTAACAAAGGCAAGAAAATTACAGCTTACAAATGCATTCTTCAAGCACAAAGGGACAAAGAATCTTTTGTGCTCATGTACTACACAACAAAGATGTTTCTGCAAAGATTCTTTCCCCATGTATCATTTTTGGTAGTACATTTCTAAATGGTTTCTTCTGTAATAGCCAGACTCAACTCTCCATGTCTTATGCAAGGAATGTCTGCCATATATTTTTAGCACTGGGTCACAGATAATGTGGTGCAACACTCAACTGGCATCAGTCTTAAACTTCTATAGCTATTTCTAGGGCTGGGCGATATAGCAAAAAAATTTATCAACGATATAATGTTTCATATCGTTTGGTATCGATAATTATTGACATTTCCTTCTGTGAGACGCAAGTGCAGCAGTCATATTTATCCATCTAAAAAATGCGCTGAATATGCGTTCTGTGTGAATTGCTTGGTTTCGGTTTTAACCCATTCAAGATCTTCTCCGCATTGAGCTTCTATATTTCTCTAATATTTTGAATGAATAACGCAGCAGCGGC
>NW_015538012.1:193982-197293 GCF_001515605.1 Sinocyclocheilus anshuiensis
AGCTGATCCGTGCTGGTCACTGAGGGAATACATCAACTTAGCGCTGTGGATCGCCGGATTGGCTTTCACCGTGGACGAAGCGGAGTCCAGCCCGGAGTCGTCACATGTGGTTGTCGCAAGCCCTCCGGACACTCCTTCGTCGAATCCGCCGGCCACGCCGTTCTCAAGCCGGCCCGCCGCTGCTCACTCTAGCCCGCCGGCCTCCGCTCACTCAAGCTCACCGGCCGTTCCTCACTCTAGCCCGCCGTGTGTTTCGTTGTGAAAACGAAGCTACTTTGTTTGGTCTTCCAAAAAAGGACACGACTAGAAATCAGTGGTTAAGTTGTATTTACAACACTGTTCCAGAACAGTTCAACGTCATATGACCCCTTTAAAATGCAACGTCACTTACATCATCACCGCATCTCGCGCGCCACTGATGACGCTCCCTGATGCACACCTAACATTCAAATGCAAATGTTTATTTTAAATTTGACTAATATTCATTCTTTATTCAAAATCTCATCATCACAGGCAGGCACAGCACTCATTTCAGCATGTGTTCGTGTTTGTGTGTGCTGTCTGTGTCCCTCATAGTACGTGCCTATATCGTGCGCTATATCGAACAATTTTTCTATTGATATCGAACAAGGTGTACCGTTGATAAATATCGATACCGTTTTATCGCCCAGGCCTAGCTATTTCTTTATGTCTCTTTTAATCTGTCAATCCCACTGTCTTTTTCTAAATTCCTTTCTGTCTGCCTGCCTCTTCTGCCTTTTTTCCCTTGTTCAGTAATAGGTTGTTTTAATGCTCAGTAGGTTTAGCTAAAAGTTAAAAGCAACAGCTATTCGTGCAGCGCTGCCAAAGCCAGCTCAGCATTGGCACACTGTTATGTGATCAATACATCATGTGACAGCAGTTAATCTATCTGATGTTTTTCCCATTCACAATAGATACCTATGGGCTTAAATACAGTACATTAATTAATATGTTTTAATTTTGGGTTTCGTTGGTTATTCAGATAACGATAAATTACTGACAAATATATTGGAATTAAAATGAAAGCATTTCAAAACATGAACCTGACACCTAAAACGGTGGTAAAACTATATGCTCATAAATACACAATAAGTTTTCAGGTAAGGGAGTGTAAACGTGTATCTAATTACATATACAACAGCGGGGTGTGGCTGACAGGAAAAGGGGAGGAGCAGTTTACCTCTGCCAGAACTGCAGATGCTGGCTTGCCTCATTCATTTCAATGGTGGGTTAGGTAAGGGGATTTTTATACAATATACCATCCGTGCTTCTAAACAATATTTAAAGTAGTCTTTTTCAGAAAAGGATGTCATTGTTTTTCATACGCCTACATGATTTTGCTCATACAAGCATGGAATCTTTGACATTGAACTTGTGTGTGCCTCACACCAACAGAGGGGGACCGTAACCCCCTGTCATAAAATAATGGTATCTTCCTATCTTCCGCAGTTTCCAAAAAATTCCAAACTCCTATGCTGTACCTGGGCGCATTGTGGCTTCGTATGCGCATGCGCTCTGACTCCAATCCTCCCAACGTAGTCTACCTGTACCGTGCTAGGATGAGGAGACTATGTGGAAATACTGTTCTGTGAATATATTTAATTTCAAGCCGTACTGAACAGTATTGTGTTGATTTTCTTTCAAGCCCAGATATAAAACATGATTAATGCCGTTAGATCACGTAAACGAAGCATTTAATTTTCTGTTAAGTTGGCATAATATTAATATAATTTGAATTTAAAATACATGACGATGAAATAAGCGAAACATCATCAAAATACAAATATACGTGATACACATTGTTCAAAAAAAGATCCAAATGTATTCATAGCAATATCCTAAATAGTCCTAAATACATATTTGCGCAAGGGGAAACAAAATATACAAGAGATTAATATTAGTGATGCCCTTTTAATATTCAGTAACAGTAATAGGCCTATTCTTCTCATTCTCATTAATATGCTTAACGGACAGATTTAAAATGTTTAATTCAATTGAATTCTTCGTATTTAGATAAACATCATTTGTTGAGCCTCGGTATGTCATGCACAGCGCCGTAGCAAAGGCTCGATCCAGACAGATGATCCAGACCCAGACAGATGTTAAAACGCAACTCAAACACGGTGATTTATGTGATTCCTGCACCCCGTGTTCTCCATAAAAATGGAGGCTACATTAAAGTCAAAGTCTTAATGCTTTAAATCAATGCTTGCCTACGGTGCCGACAAAAATGATGAAGTAGGCATGGCACCGGCTTCAACAAAGAGGGGCGCAGCGCTTACCTTTCACTACCAGCAGAGAAAAGACCACTAGAAGCGTCCATGTCGAGAGCTTTTTCCCCATGTTGAAAGCCCGAAATGGCACCGGGATTACAGTGATATTAAATATTGGCAGTAGATGATGTATATATATGACTCTTTGCCCTTGGGGCCTAAGGGTAATTAGTCGTAGCTCCTCACTTAGATCATAAAAGCCTGCACGAGAGTCTGCAGCGCGAATGAGCGAGCACGAGATTCACACACAGCCGCGTGTTAGATCACGTTTCCACGCCGGCTTTAGGGCGGTTCCTTAAACTCAGCTCTGTTTTTTACTTAGAGCGCACTGTTTTTACAAATAGACGAACCTACCGATTATTCTTGCTTTAGCTACAAATAAATGATAGCTATGTTAACATACTAGTGAACTTTGTGACCAGCTTGAATGTAGAATAGGCGCGATAAGAATGTATTTACAGTTAGTTGCTCCAGGAGATAAGATGACCTCTCTCGTGCATTTGGAATGACTGAATTAGGATAATTGTGCGTCTCTGAATAATTAAGTGACTTGCACAATTGACTTCAGTTAATAATTTATATGTTGGGTTAACACTTGGATCTCTGTTTTCTGGCCTATAGTCAATTTATGTGCACTCAGTAATTATTCGCTAATTAAAAAGTTTTATGCATTAAATAATTAATTAATTGCACTTTTGGACAACAACTAAAAATACTTTTAAAGCAACACAACAGCTGCTGTGAAGTGCCATCAGTTAATAAAATAAACAATATCAAGTCCAAAACCACTGGTACTTGGGCAAATAAAGGACAGTTAAAAACCTACAAAGCATGAGGACCTTTAAAACAGGCTGAATTATTTTAAATACAGACAGTCATTTCTATGGTATGGCATATATCTATTTTGCTATTATTAGGCACTTAGTTTGCATAGATATTATATGTTGGATTGTTATTGCAACTAAAACTATTGTATTGTCATACAGTGGTGTGTACGGAGGATGGGGGGGGGGGGGC
>NW_015538012.1:197585-208968 GCF_001515605.1 Sinocyclocheilus anshuiensis
GGGGGGGGGGCCGGAGGTTCAAGCTTCTGTCCCTTGAACCCCCAAAACACGCCCCTGCCCCTGCAGAGGCCTGTGCACGCCACTGTTGTCATATTAGTAGCATGCATAATTGTCAGTCACTAACTGGCAAATATAGTAATTTGTGGGTTTGACTCTTCTCGTTGGTCAACTGTTTTTCTAAGTGCTTTTTTATTATCCACTTTTATGAAGGAAGGCATAAACAACCAGTGTATATGCATGTACTGTTGAGTTTTGATGTTCTCTTTGACTTCTGAAACCTAAGATTATAGCAAGTATACTTTGATACTGAGAGTAGAAATGGGCACTTACATTATATCTGTGCCACAGTGACTCATCCGTTGTGTTCATTAAGGTATGCTCACAGAAAATATAGCTTATTTAAAATGGATGCATCTAGATAATACTATTATGAATTATATTGTGAGACAATATACAGTAGGTCCCCTTTTTCCATGTGTTCTTGTTTTATTCAAGTAAGCTTTTTAGCACTTCCAGTTCCAGTTTGTCTTGATGTCAGTGGGGTTTTTTTTTTACAGGATTTTGAATAAATGTCTGAAATTAGGTCTGTGGTTAACAGAACCTCAATATATTTTCATGTTTAATTCTATAACATACAATACATTAGTAATAGGCCCTTGTGATTTTTTTTAAAAGCTGTGGTCAAGTGGTCAGTGAGACTACAGAGGTTGTCGGGAACATTAAACGTCATCACCTTGACCGTCATAACTCAATCCTTAAGGGCAATTTTTACAAAAAATATAGAACTGTCAGAAGCTTAGTAATGGTGACACCGAAGTCTCGCAACTTTCACTTTGATGTGGCACCTTCAACATAGTATAGTGGCACACCAATTCTTACAAAACAGGAAGCATATGCTGTTATTCATCTGCAAGTTTTGCATTGTTTGTAATGCCCAGTATACATTGTATATGATTTTGGGCTGTCCCAGATAAAAGATGACCATCATGAAACAATTGTGGTCATTTCTTTCGTCATGGCTCCTAAACGGTGGTCCTACGTCATACTGTGAGAGACAGCCGTTGTCATGGTCCTGCAACCAAAGATAGTATGTGATCATTTTCTAACAGTGTCAGAAATAGGATGACCATCTCACAGTGTTTGCTGCTATGACCATCATCTACTAATAAAACTGCAACATGAAAGGACATATTGATCAATGTGACATAGTGATAAAACATAAATGCCATGGAGGCTGAAAGCCCTAAAAGGAATCCCGTATGTGGGATTCCAAGGAATTTATCATCTGCCTCCGCCAGCTCCTCTTCTTTTTTTTCAGTACGCATGATGACGTTTTATTCTTATATATTAACTTGCAATTTAATACATGTCATCATTGTACAGTCTACATGTCGTACCCAAGTTTATTAGATCTATGTCACACAGTGTGATTTGTAATGATCTTACAAGACTGCTGAAGTCTTTCTGTCTTTCTTTCGCACAGTCTGTAGAAGGCTTCAGATGACACACATGACATGAAAATGTATTTTAAAATACAAAATACTGTGTGGAAAAATGCATTTAGATACAAATATAAAATAATGTGTGGAAAAAAATTATTTAAATACAAATACAGTATTTTGAAAATACCCAAAATACATGTGAAATTGGCCATCCAGTGCAGGTAACTGTATAGGCTGAAATCTGTCTGGACCTATTCTGAATACAAAAAAAAAAAAAAAAAAATTGTTCAACCGCTTAGAAACTTTTGTTTTCATTTTACATACCTCTTCCCTTCCCCTGCCCTGTGGGAAATACAAAAACTACTTTTTTATATTTATTTCATGTGAAGTTTTTGTTGTATATAATTTTTTTAAATAAAACAATAGAATTCATTTCTATAGCATTCAACACTATTTGCTCAAATGTTTTTTTTTTTAAGATTTTATGTAGTGTCCCATTCATCAGTGTCTTCACAAATGCACACAATCACTACACTAAGACAGACAGTGATTAACCTAATTCTTTTTGTAAACAAACATTTGCATAGATGGGTGAACACAATCACCTGATTTTGTAAACGTGACAAATTTGTCATAAAGTACCAAGTTTGCACTTGTCTAAAATTTAAAATGCTTACATTTACAAAATGAACCTTCAAATAATGAATACAATAACGGTCTGTGTTTAATACAAACATTAAAAAAAGAAAATGTTTAATGAATAAAAAAAAACATATATAAAAGAGTATTGTTCAGTTTACTGTTATACATATGATATCATATTAATATGTTTTGTTCTAATGTCACAAGTCATATTCTCAAGTTTACTGGGTTTTACATGATTCTTTGATTCATTTGTGTAGATTTAAGAAGTACTCAAAAACATTTTTACATCCAAAATGATCCACAACCTAATCAGAAATCCATTTATTCACAAACATCTCACGAAACGATTTTTTGACAAACTACTCTGCAACCTCTTCTCACCACTGCTTTCTGATGGTTTGGAGAATATGCAGACTGCAAACTGGTGTGTCTTACCAAATTATTTTAATAGCAACATTTGATGTGGATCAAAACCTTTCATCAAAGTTGTCCTAAAACCTAAACCCAAAATGCATTCTTATCTTAGGACAACTTTGATTAACTTTTTTGATCCACTTTAAATGTTGACTACTGTATATTATCTTAATTATGAACACCCTGGTTTGTAGTGCAAACAGTTTTATCATTTGTTACACGTTGTTATTGTTCTCTTTATTTCCTACAGTGGCTAATCGCACATTCACAGTTGTCGGTGTTCCACTTCGTCTTGGAGCCCGCATACAAAAAACTGCCTGCCAACATGCAAGTGGGAATTTAAATTTCCTTTCGCGGCATACTGCACTTATAATAAGTGCAACTGTGCCAAGCACATCACATTCTATTACTCATTCGTCCATGCTTCTTTTTCCACTCCAACATTCCAATAATTCCAATAAAAACAACCGATTAACTATCAAAACTGATTGACTAACGCTATTTTTCCCTTGTCGGTGCTCTTTTATTCTTTCATGTTAAATGAAGGCAAATCTGAATTATGCACTATTTTAACTTTAATCAACAAGAACATCTGACCATGACATCCGCACCTTATCTTATTCCAGAAAAGCTGCTCACCCAATGCTGAATGGAGTTGTACAGCTGCAGCTCGCATTATGAATGTACAAAATAGTAAAATACAAAAGATAAATACAAAACAGTATTTTGTATTTTAAATACATGTATCTGACATATTGAGACATACATGAGAGACAATATACAGTAGGTCCCCTTTTTCCATGTGTTCTTGTTTTATTCAAGTTAGCTTTTTAGCACTTCCAGTTCCAGTTTGTCTTGATGTCAGTGGGTTTTTTTGAACAGGCTTTTGATTACATGTCTGAAATTGGGTCTGTGGTTAACAGAACAGAAGACATACTGCCCATCCCTGCATGACAGTGTAAAACATAGAGAAAATTACATACAAAGGCATATGAAACAAGTCAAAAGATTTTTGTGTGTCCTGATTCGAATGGAACACCAAATTTTGCTGGTCTTGCTCTTTTCAGGTACAACACTGAAGACATCTATCATAATAATATAGTATAATTTAAAACAAAATCAGACTTTTACTATCTGCTACATCCTATAAAATATCAAAGCAAAGAAAGTACATATGGGCCTTGCATGGTATATCATAACAGGACAAGCTTCTCCCTTGTGCATCTGCAAATGCTTTGCCATTGCAGTCTGTTTTATGTGATGGTAAATATGATTTCAAGCACCACACTGGAAATGTCTCACAGCATACAGTTTAAATGCATACAAAACATTAAACCATAGTTATCTATACCATCTGTCAGGGGCCTTCAGCTAAGTGTCCCGACATCTGTAAAACTGAACAGTGCGTGAATGTGTGAAATAAACAGACACGAGAAATATGTGTTAGACCCTCATAGCACTAATAGTGCTGTACACGATTATATCAGCCTTGATACTGTGTACCAGTTGCAGTGCATTTTTGTGTTTTTGCATTGTTGTCTTTTTTTCTCTCAACTATGATTAATGATATAATTATGAAGTACTTTACTGTGGTTTTTTTTTTTACATTATTGTGACAAAGTATTTGCCAGTCTTTTGACCTTGCAGTAGGCCTACTATAATCCATCCATTGTATTTTGGTGGATATCATTACTACGATAGATGTTAAAGCAAAGAAGCACTAAAAAAATAAAATACAACATCAAAAGAATGTACAAGAATGGCAACCTGGTGTTTATTCCTTTGCAGGTTTGCCAAGCATCCTCTAAATCCATGCTGACAATTAAGTGTCGTACATATTGGCGCTAAACTTAACATGAACAGGTCCAAGAACTGAAATTTTCTGTGCAAGTTCTCTAAGCATCCTCAAAACAAAGTAAAGAGGCTGGGCATACGAAAACTCACGCCAGGACCAATCTGGAAGAAGCGTCGCTAGATGTGCATGTAGCGCTGCCCAATGGCGAGGAATGGAGGTTGTTTTGAATCGGCGAGACTGCCTAGCCAATCAGGCCGGTCTCGTGTTGAGCTAGCGCGAGGCTGAGCGCATGGGGTTTAAAGCGGAGAGAGAAGGGAAGACAGTGGTGAGATTTCAATCAACTCAACAACACAGGTACGGAAAACCGTCTAATATTTAACACAACACATTCCAATAATTTTTAGCTAAAATATTTCATTTTATACACATTTACATGTTTTTTTTAATTAAATGTGAAACTAACATCTGTTCCCCTAAAACAGAATAAATGTATTTTTTTAATAAATTCGTTCATATGTGAAGGTTAAGAAATTCCAATCATTTTTAGCTAAAATATTTCATTTTATACACATTTACATGTTTTTTTTTAATTAAATGTGAAACTAACATCTGTTCCCCTAAAACAGAATAAATGTATTTTTTTAATAAATTCGTTCATATGTGAAGGTTAAGAAGGAGTTATGTATATTCTTTGCGTTTTGTCTTTCTGAGATAAATTGCCTATTTCAAATAAATCACAGAAATGTGAACAAAATCAAACTATTTTCAAACGCAATTTTCAGATTTGCTGTTATCAGCACTTACCATGTTTTCCTTTCCTTTAACTGCAAGATTAAAAGTTATTAAACTGATTCTTTTCCCTGACTGTATTCCTTACGCGCATCGCTGCTGAATATGGCTCGCTATGTCCTGTCTATGAACCACCCTGCCTTCTATACAGACCGATTTCGATTGCATCTTCACGTAATTGTATTTTTTGTCTCCAAGATCATTCGCTTATGCAATTATTGTTTGCTCTCTATCTTATTATGTGAAATATGGATGTGTATACGCGTTAGAAACATGTTATCGCATTTTTCCTTTTCCAACTTAAACAAGCGTGCTTGCCGTGTATTAAAATGGCTGGCGATTGAGACCATTGACGAGCAGCTATTCCTTCACGCAGCAAGGACGGGATAATTTCAGACAGAAAACATACATTTTAGTTGCAAAACTGCCCGTTCCTTTCGTTTTCGCTCTGGATTGTCTATCCCTACGTCTTTGGATTAAAATAAAGACAGTGCATAATGATTTTTCATCTTTTCCAGCTTGACAGTTGCGCTTGATATACTCGCATAGGCAATGACTGGCTCTAGTCTTTGTTAAGGCAGCACTGCGCCAAGCGACAGCTAGGGCTCAACTTAGAAAAACAGTTTAACACGCCAAAATATGATCTGAAAACCTTTTACAGTCATTTTAAACTGAAAGTACAACAATTATTTTAGTTGATAAATATGTTTTTCTTTTAATTAGAGCCCTTGGGTCGCTAGAATCGTCTTTTAAACCCGAGGGGGTGTGTATTGCTTTGTTGCACGGTCAACCCATCTGTTTGCTCGCTCTGCAAAGAAGCCATTTTAATGAATGAAGAACAGCAGCGCGAGGCAGAGCTTATACCAGTTACTATATATAACAGCCTCTATATGCTTGTGAACAGGCAGAACGCTGTAATTCATACTTTTAAACCAAGAACAGTAATTGAGCTCAAAATTAAATATTAATAAGGTGAAAAAGATTCGCAAAAATAAAGAAGAGTTTCTGTCATGAGGATGCATTCATGTGAAGGATGTTGAATAATTCTAGCTGATGGCCTTTCTGTTTTTAGTAGCCACTTTTATAGGCTACCACCACCGTTTTCACATGTGTGCTGCTGCATAACCTATAAGACTGTGTATGAAGGTAATTTTTGTCTGTGCAATAGAGTAGTCCAAACTTTTGATAATAATAACAAACAATAAAAGCTGTATTGTTAATTGCTATAGCACACTGTATTACCCAAAAAAGGCTGTGAACACCAAATCAGTCTCATTAATAATCAGTTCACATCCCCCATGCAAGAAGGACAGGTCTCGAATTCCCTTTGTGTATCATCTTAGTCTAATAAGCCCTGCACCCCACTGATGTAAGAAATGGTCACTTTGTGTTTTAATCTGTTTTTGATAGCCACACCTTACCAAAAATGTATTATTATTTTTTTCTGTTGTTTTATGCTCTTTATTTCCTATCATTTTAGATAAAAATACAGCACAAGAGAAGACTTTATTGGACATAGGCCTCTCATCTCACAAAAATGGCAAAAGGAGACCCAAGAAAGCCCAAGGGCAAGATGTCTTCTTATGCCTACTTCGTTCAGACATGCAGAGAGGAGCACAAGAAGAAAAGCCCCGAGATTCCAGTCAGCTTTTCAGAATTCTCCAAAAGATGCTCTGCAAGATGGAAGGTTAGATTTGAAATGAGATTTTCTAATATTATTTGACTCAAATGATTGAAATAAAGCAATGCAGAAGTACTTTCATATTCTCAGTGGAAAACGCTCTTGATTTGTTGTGTAGGCGATGTCCGTTAAAGAGAAATCCAGGTTTGATGACATGGCCAAACAGGACAAGGTGCGTTATGATCAAGAGATGATGCAATACATGCCTGGAGGCAAGAGAGGCAAAAAGAAGGATCCCAACGCACCCAAGAGACCACCGTGAGTAGACCTGACACACATTACCTCAATTACTAAAACTGTCTTTATGCAATTGTTATGAAGGATATTTTGTTCATTTGATGCTGGCAGAAAGGGTTTTTATCGCCACCTTGCCTTATATTCTAATATTCTGGCATTTTAATGATTTATTATGTAGAGGTTCTGAATGATAGTTATTAATTTTTTTAAATTATTAGAATAAAAATATTCACAACATATCACATTATTGCTTATAATGCATTATCTTACTAATGGTGATGAATAAATTCATTTTGTCACCTTTTATGATCAACAGCTCTGGATTTTTCCTGTTCTGCTCGGAACATCGTCCACAAATCAAGGCTCAGTATCCAAGCTTGGGTATCGGAGATGTGGCCAAAAAACTCGGCGAGATGTGGAACAGCCTCACAGATGCCACCAAACAGCCCTATCTGATAAAGGCCAACAAGCTGAAGGACAAGTATCAAAAGGCATGTCTTGATCTACATGCTTCAGTAGTCCGCCATGTAACATATCACAATTCCAGTGTTTTACAATATAACGATGTTTCCTCTTTGCGCAGGATGTTGCGGACTACAAGACGAAGGGCAAGGCTGGGGGTGTGTCCATGGGTATGGGAATGATGGGGAATTGTATGGCTCCAAAACCCATGATGAAGAGCAATATGGATGATGAAGAGGATGATGAGGAGGAAGATGAAGAAGAGGATGATGATGAATATGATGACGATGAATAGACTGTCGTTTTTGTGTTTGATCAGTTATGATTATAATAACTATTTCTCCCCATTGAAGTCCAGTAGATACGGAATACACTGGTGGTCTTTCATAGCTCCATTGTTGTTTTAATAGAGGTGGAGTGTTTTGTGTGCTGTTGGTAAGAGACTTAGTATCACAGTTTCTTACTTCCAGCTTTGTGTGCGTGTGAGCGCATGTGCACATGTCAAGATCTCTCTTCCATCATGGTAGCCCAGTGTCTTCCTAGCCCATCTTTGTATCCTTTTACCAGTTGTATAACAAAAGGCCTTTAAACTTGTAATACCCTTCCTGTATATGTAAATCCCTGACCTATATATATTTTTGGTTGGTTTGTTTAAGAGGCTCCTGAGTGTGTAGCTCTGTATATGGTTGACATTGAGTAGATATTGTTTATGACTGTAGTATGTTGCATGTGGAAAGGTGTCATAGTTTGGAACTGTGCACCAATATCGGACATTTCATGCTGAATCATTAGCTTCCTCTTCCTTGTCCAATTTAGGAAAAAAATCAGTGCAGAAGAGCAGTTGCCACCAGCACGTCAGTTAGTCCTGTTGCAGGGGTGTGCGCTATATGTTGTTTACTATACTACATTATATATTGGCACATCCATGATCAATGTAGGAAAGATATTTATATTATCTTTCCTTTATATTAACTGTTGTGTGATCTAGGAATGCACTATAGAAATACTGATTGGTGTTAAATCTGGCATAAAAAAGTATAAAGTTAGCTTTGGGAAAAAAAAAAAAGCCCTGATAATATCTAAACATAAAATGTCAATACTGGCCAATATCGATATGGTCACTGATATATTGTGCATCCCTAGTTTAATACTTATATTTTTGGTTGTTGAATATAAAGTAAGGAAACAATGCTGATGATAAATCTGTACTTATCTGTATCTATGATTTTCATTTTATATGTTTGAGGTTTGCAATTAAATTGAAACATTTTTATTTGTGGTGAGTGTGTCTGTATGTGTAGACCAAGAACATATGAGAGAAACCAGCATAAATGGACCTTGATGACAATATCTAGCGTATTGTATGCACAATATTTATTGAAAAACTTACAAAAATAGGTGTTGGAATGATTTTGGCCACCTTCAGCCATAGATCTTTAACTGAAGTGTTTAAAGGTTTGAAAGTTATAATGATAGTGGCTCTTGCACCTAGTGATACTGAAATCACAAAAGCATTTTAAGCTTATATGTGGGCGTTTCTTCAACTTGGGCACTTTTAGCCTTGTGAAGTTGAATAAAAAAAACTTGTTCAAAAGTCACGTAACAAGGTCTGTAAGAGGACAAACTTAGATTACAAGAGAAATTGTTAATATTTTACATTTTTTCCGACCTGCAATGAACAAATGTAATTTCCACCACATCTCAATATACAGCTGTTATTTAAAAATAGAATAACTTATGCCACTCAAGAATTGTCTAAGATCATTTTTGTAACTAGTTTTACCAGTTTTTCCACAATGTACAATAATTATACATTTGTCAATGAGATAAATTAACTGCCCTAAGGACCAAATGCTGAACTGTACACCTGTCACACTAATTTTTATATTAAGTAGAGCATGATCTCATAAATTGTGGATACATTTTTAATGTGTGATGAGAACTTCTTTAATATTTTTAAAAAATGTGTGTGGTGATGGAAATGACAATGAATTAACGTGAATGTAGAGAAACAGTAGAGGTATTAGAAAGTTTCTTAAACTCACCACACTCATTAAACTCAGTTCACAAAGTCATTAAACATAACCACACCTGTTTTTAGTGTAGTGCTGAGTTTGATGTATAAAACTGATTTGTCTCAAAGATTAACGGTTACAGTGCATACTGTAACACCTGAAACTGTATCATTTAAACAGAGATGTGGAATGTGGAACATTTTGAACACCTTGAATGTGTGAGTGTATGCATGTTTGCATATGTGTGAGAGAGAGAGCGTTTGCGCGCGCGTGTGTGTGTGTGTCTGTGCGTGTGTGTGATGTGATTCAAGGCCAAATCAAATTAAGTGTTTCGCAGATTTCTTTCCAAACAGACACAATAATTTCCTTGTGACGTTTGGTCACTGGTACAGGCTCAGGGATAAGGCCTATGATATTCTTGGTTTGGTACCAGATTATGTCATCCCTTAGAGGCCAAAAAAAAAACTTTTGAGTCCAACACAGCTCATGGTTTTAACCAGTGCGCCACTGTAGACATCAGTATCCTGTATGATGCCAGGATAAATATCTCCATCATACTTCACAGCCCACCACTTATCAATGAGTCCCTCGTTCAAGTCCACAATGTACCGCAGACCTATTTGAGCTGTGTCAGGATGCGATGTACTGGTTGAGGGGGAAGCTTCGTCCCAATGCTGGAACATGGCTGTTTATGGATTGAAACATTTGCAGTCATGAGTTTATATCTGATCAAATGCACATTATTATTCTTTAGTTTGGGTTAAACAAATCAATTTTGTTTGGTTGGAACCCTGTGGCAGACTTTTGCTGCTGAAGCTCCTCAAAGAGCACCCGAGCATTTGGTATGTCCTTCCCTCTAGCTATGATGTCATCAGCTCTTCTTCTCGCTGCTGCTCCTATCCCATCAGCAGGGCCTTTTCCGTGGTCAGCCTCCAGAAAGTTCCAAGTCAGTTTCTTCCAGCCCATCTGATATGGAGTGTTGGTGAAGAAGTAGAAATTCTTTTTGGAACGGTATTGGGTGGTTGGCCCATCACTGACCACATGCAGCACTGAAGCAGTGGGGTATTGATCCTTCAGGAAAGTGAGGACTTTTGATAGATGTGCCCAAATAGCACAGGGGTCATGACGAAAAGAGGAGCTGATTGAGCAGACTGAGATAACACTGTTTTTGGTGTCATTTCCACCACAGAGGGCAGTGTGGTGGAAATGACTGTGGGTAGAATAAAACTGATCAAGCAATATTTACCTTGATTTGTCTTCATTTGTTGTTGACGAAAATTTAAATTTTAAATTCGTCCAACATGTGCTCTGATGTCACTGAACATTTCCATAGACACCACCTAAACAATCTTTCACACAAACGTTTTAAAGGGACATTACAGTGTTGTGGTGGAAATGACACCAATACTGTGCGACAGCTATATTTTGTATAGAAAGTAATATTGATCGTGGTCTCACATTAAATACTATTATGTATTTTAATTATTTTACTAGTGCTTAATTCAGGTACATTAATAGTTACCAGATAAGTCATATTTTTAAACTGTATTTTCATTGTTGAAGTTTAAAAGTCTGGGTGTGCGACAAGGAGAAAACAGTGATTTTGACACCTATAAGGAGGTTGAAAAGTATGAAAAAATCATAATAGAAAGGTAGTAAAAAGTTTTTAAGGTGGTTTTATTGTTAGTTTGACTAAGAAAGAGGAATTTGTCCAAAATTATATGTATTTTTATAAATATGACCAAAGAACATAAACGTGCCCATAGTCTAAGAATCACCCAATTATAGTGTACCTATTCAGTACCTCCGTGTAGGTATAAGGGAATAATATGCAAAGTTTGGGGAATAAAGGGGTAACAACCTGTAAAATTACAAATCATTTATACTGTAAGTATTTTGAAAC
>NW_015538012.1:209976-213769 GCF_001515605.1 Sinocyclocheilus anshuiensis
TGTGGTGGCAATGACATTTCTGTAGTTTTTTTGTGAAAAAATGGAAGATAGCTTCACTGATTAGCTTTGAATTAATACTTAGCATTTCATGTATGCAAAATACTCTTATTTAACTTAAAATTTTTAGCTTTTTAAAAACACCCTTGAAGGTACAGCATGTTTGGAAATGACGTAGAATAAATATATTAACTGATCAAGCAATATTTACCTTGATTTTTCTTCATTTGTTGTTGATGAAAATTTAAATTCCCTCCATGTCCAACATGTGCTCTGATGTCACTGAACATTTCCATAGAAACCACCTAAACAATCTTTCACACAAACTTTTTAAAGGGACATTACAGTGTTGTGGTGGAAATGACACCAATATTGTGCGACAGCTATATTTTGTATAGAAAGTAATATTGATCGTGGTCTCACATTAAATACTATTATGTATTTTAATTATTTTACTAGTGCTTAATTCAGGTACATTAATAGTTACCAGATAAGTCATATTTTTAAACTGTATTTTCATTGTTGAAGTTTAAAAGTCTGGGTGTGCGACAAGGAGAAAACAGTGATTTTGACACCTATAAGGAGGTTGAAAAGTATGAAAAAATCATAATAGAAAGGTAGTAAAAAGTTTTTAAGGTGGTTTTATTGTTAGTTTGACAAAGAAAGAGGAATTTGTACAAAATTATATGTATTTTTAAAAATATGACCAAAGAACATAAAAGTGCCCATAGTCTAAGAATCACCCATATATACGTCTTTCTTCAACATCAGCAGCAATAGTTTCAAATTACATAAATATTCATCACTTAAAAAACAATAGCCTCAGCTGTATCATGGTTCACATATGTAATGTACTACTCTTAGACAAAGCACTCAACAGTCCAGTTTGGGGTGTAATGAAGTCCTTGTGGTCCACTATGGTCTTTAAATCATCAGTGGTTAGTCTATGGATCCCTGATTTTCAGTTTGATCTCAAACTAAACGTTCTTCATTGTAGGAACTCTTAAAGAATCTTCTGGCTTATTTTCTAAATATATCTATGTAAGCACATTATTATACAACAATTCGTAATCAACAGCAGTTGTGTTAAGATATATATTTGACAGGAATATTCCTCTGGTGACATTTATATGCATGTTGTTTAAATTTACGTCGCTAGATGGGGCAAGGCTCTATTTTATTGTATAAGTTTGCATGAGTTCATGGTTGGGTTACATAATGCCATGCCATCATGGGAATTCGTTCGATAATGACATTAGCGACATGCTAAAAATAAATGGGAGTCATATGCAGTCATAAATGAACTCTATATTAGTTTGTCGTGGAGAAAATTAACTATAGTTTCACAAATGCAGTTTATCAATCCTTCGCAGTCTGTTTCTTTCCTGTTTAATGCCATTCGCCTCATCATTTTGACATTTTAATGATCCCCTTACAGAGAACACATTTCAACGTTTGACATTTCCACAGTTTCTCCGTAAAACGCTGAACAGGTTCTCGGATACGCCGAAAGATTGTGCGTAACGTAAATATGTAAATGTTTTAGTTTTTCCTCATACTGTACTAAGAAGCACACGTTCTTTCTAAACGACATTTCTGATTGGTAGTCCCTAGGGCAAAGTGGGAGGATTTGGTGACCCACGGGATGACGTCAGAGATTTCTCCACATTTGATTGGCTACTCACGATGCCCATCAAACTCTGAGGCCAAAGCGCAGTTGCTTGCTGTCTGAAGCGGCAGCGAGCGGAGTGGGGAGAGAGGCTTCCGTCTCTGGGCTGCGGAAACTACCCAGCGAAAGCCAGCGAGAGTGGCAGCGATTGAGGAAAAGAGGACCGCCTTACTCGAAGTCTCGGCTCGGTTAGATATCCAATACACAGCATCTTCCCCTTATTGAAGGAAAAAGCCTGCGGAGATGGGCGACAAGGCGGGGACCAGGTAAGAGGCAGTTTTCAGCGCAGGTCCAATTCAGGCTCTGACTTCTTATTTTGAAGTCACGATATCATAATATCACAGCCAACCCTATGATGAACAATTCCACCGAACCTCCGAGGCTGGAGGGATGGCGTGGGAAACCTACTAGTTTATCTGAGTGAGGCACACGTTTAATCTGTAGCCTACTACAGGATATGCATCGGCACTCGAAGCAAACGATCATCTTAAAAACATGATCACACTGAACATCATATGTACTTCACCTAGGGTGGGGTGACTGACCTGCACGGTACAGCCCTGCTCTGTTCTTGTACAGCCTTGCAATTGAAATCTCTTCGGAGTATGCGTAGGAGTGCGGCATTTAGTTGCTTTAACGGCTCGTCTTATTCAACTGCGATCTGATGTTATCTTTGCTGTTTGAGGACCCAAGTTGTGACATAATTTGTTTTGCATCGCTCGCTGCGGCTAGTCATATTTATTCGCTACAATAACACGCTCTTACTACGACAGGTTATTTTAATGCTGCATGACTGAAAATGAGCAGACGGTTTATTATTTTCCGCCTCTCTGCCAGAAGCCGAAAAGTCTGTCTGTCTCAGCCAGTGCGAGAAATTCCTGCTCATCACTGCACGCTCACTTCCTCAACTTTCAGAAAAGGCCTCGACGTTTCCTGTTGCAGAAAAGTGCTGGGGTTTGATGTGCCTAAAATCTCATTTGAACACCTCTCCGAGCCTGTCTGTGCAGATTAGGCCCTATAGGCGCAGTGTATATAGATAGTCGAATCGTGGGCGACCATGTACGTGCGCTGAGTTTGATGAGTAACCCAGCAGTTTTCTCAGTTGTGCCTTCAGTTGTGCCTTACATGTCACGGCTCACACCATCATGAGAGAGGAAACCCATGGGCTTTTTGCCTCCTGTCTATTTAGGGGCTACATTTTGGGCTTTAACAGAGAGTTGCATGTTGATTTGACGTATGACAGTTAGTACTTGCACAATACATGCAAGAGGCCCTTTTCATATTCACATGTCATGTTAGTTTTCTTAACCCCACAAGCCTGACGATTTATTTTTTCTGAAATTGAATGTTTTTTTTTTTAACCTTTATATATATGAAAAATTGTAAAAAGTTTGGTGGTGATATGGAGCTCACGGTCAAGGAGGAAATACACCTCCATTTTTAGAGGCCCAAACATAGCAAAAATATGTAATTTAGTGCAGATGTTATATGATCAAAAAGTAAGATGAAATTTTGATAGCTTGTAATGTTTAACTGTATAACAGAATACCTGCAAAAAAAATCATATTAATATCAGTTGTCACTCTATATCTTCTAATAATTTATACAACAGTTCGTTCTGGTTCTCAAACCTGATTGGTTGAGAACCGTGAGATATTGTACTGGTATCGCTACAGGAACGCCCTTTCACAATTTTGTATCACTCCGCTTGTTCTAGCCGGGTCTGTTTTCTTTTTTTAATTATTCACTGAGCTAATCCTTGAGTACGTTAGTTAAAGGGGTCATATGATGCGATTTCAAGTTTTCCTTTCTCTTTGGAGTGTTACAAGCTCTTGGTGCATAAAGAAGATCTGTAAAGTTGCAAAGACTAAAGTCTCAAATCCAAAGAGATATTCTTTATAAAAGTTAAGAGTCAGCCACACCTACCTAAAACGCCTCGTTCTAACACGCCCCCACATATCTACATCACGATGTGGAAATATTAGCATAATGCTGCCCAAATGTGCAAGCAAAGAAAGAAGGCGTGGTTTCAGGAACAGCAGTAGTGTTGATGCAGTCATGTCAGGGAGACGCTGTGTATTTCAGTGCGAAAGCAAAAGCACTTTATGTGGCCTTCCGGAAGTAGAT
>NW_015538012.1:213867-229576 GCF_001515605.1 Sinocyclocheilus anshuiensis
TCGTGTGTGTGTGTGTGTGTGTGTGTGAGGGGAACAGGGTCACATCACAGGAGAGTGAACTGCCTGTCAGAAATCATAGCACGTCAGCTGTCTTAACCACAGCTTGTGTACTGCATCATCACTGTGTCTGTCACGCGACTCTGTTGCCCTTTCGGGCTTGAACTGATGGTAAAACTAACGACATTATTAACTGTCTTGATTTTTGATCATCTTGATCATCTTAAAAAGACACATGAGCAATATCACTCTCGTACTCGAGTGATACTGGCTCTATATCAGCGGCTGTGATTGACTCTGGCCTAATCACAGCCGCTGATATAGAGCCGGTATCGCTCGCGTACGAGAGTGATATTGCTCATATGTCTTTTTAAGATGATATTTAAATGATTTATATGATCAAAGCTCTGTAGTTTTAATTGTGGGTGGCAAAGCACATAATGCAATACAATACAATGACGATTGAGAGAATGTTTAGTAAATAAATGATTTTCCTTAAAAAAAAAATGTATTGTAAATTAAGTAAACCCTGTTCATCCTGAAATATCTTTACTTAATAAAAATCATTATAAATTCACTGCAAAAAGCATGTGTACCACGACCTGCAGGTGGACATTTTTAGAAATATACTGAAAGGTTTTTACGTACTAAAAAGTATGATCAATCAGACGGCAGAAGGCATTGTGTGCAACAGGTTTTTCAGAAAAGTTTTGATGTTTACAAATTATGGCATTAAAATATTATACAGAAGGCTTTATAGGGTTAAAGGGACAGTTAATGTTCAACCCTTATGTTCTACCAAACCTGTATGACTTACTTTCTTCAGTGAAACACAAAAGGTGTTGTGCGGAATGAAAGCCATTGTCACTATTCACTTTCATTGTATGGAGAAAAGATGCACTTGAACGGTTACTGAGGCTGACAGTTCCTAGTATTTTGCTAAACGTCTCCTTTCTGTGTTCCACGGATGAAAGTAGGTCATAGGGGAACAACATGAGGGTGAGGAAATGATGAAAAAATATCAATTTTTGGGAGAAATATCCCTTTAACCTTCATATTTCTCTACTCAAGGCTTCGTTTTTCCACTGAAATGCAAACTTTTGATTTGAAAAGAGCTCGAAGGAGAGCAGTGATTGTTACATGGTTATTGTATTGTAATAAGATTAAATAGCATGGCTTTTGTGTTTGGGGAACATTTGTTCATCGGCCCACTACAGAGCAAGCCATGCACAGCAAACTTAGCTCGTATTGATTGACACACATTCATAGCGCTGCAAAGCTGTGAAAGAGGTGTTTTATGTAGGTGTCATCGGCCTTTCTGTGCATTCAAATTAGCCTTGGGTAAATTAAAGCTTGCTATCGCGCCATAATTTTTTTTATTTATCACACTTGCTATTTATAAACATATTTTGCCACCAAAGACCTCAACAGTATACCCTTGCCTGTTGCAGTTTTTGCTAGGCAAATTCTGATTCATCCCCTCTTGTGGTTCACTCACTGGAGTGGTTGTGGGGGTGTTGGTGGATCTTGCAGGCTTAGTGGTGTGTGGTGGTCTTATGAAATGAAAAGGCAAAATCCCCTCTGTGTGTGTGTTGATGCTTTTTTAAAATCCAGTTTCATGTTATAAAAAGCTTTAGAGACAGTAAGGTGGAGGGATTTAAGAGTGAAAGCTGGAGGACTGTGCTTGTCTAATTTCCAACTTGTGCAGCTGTTTTATATGTAAGTGTATGTTTATGATTGCTCTTCAGTCCAGTGCAAAGAGTCATGAGTTTTTCAAGGGAACTTGTCATGCATTGGGAGTGACTCCTCAGGTCACTCCGAGTTTGGTAATCACAGGGAATCACTGTGGTACGACCAAAACAGGAAAAGTGGTTGGAAACATTGTTTAAATACTGAACAAAATGTCATGTAGCTCCATACCAGTGTTTTTGTATTTGCACCATGCTTGCGCAATATCCTGCAGCTGAGTTGAACATTGATTGGGGATTTACTAGAGGCTGGTTAGTATATATTCCCCATACTCCAGCTTGTGACATCTGCATGCTCAAACCCGTACTCCCCTCATGCTGTCCTCATTTTGTAGTGGGATTGTTTGGTGTGGTCCATTAAATCACATCTGCATCAGTACATGAGCGTGATGAATTGTTTTGAGCGTGTTTTCACCTCTTCTCATGTTGTAGTTTTCCCCTTATGCCATCATCTAATGCTTTGCCTTGTTAATCTAACCTTTTCACCTTTTTGCTTTCTCTTTCATCAGTGATTGAAAATGTTACAGGTCCTCTAGTTTCACAAGGAGTCAGTTTTAATTCATAGAAACTAAATATTTTATTTGTGCAATTACAACAATAGATATAGTTCATACAGTAGTTCCAAACCTGAATGACTTTCGTTGACGAAAAATATATTTTGAATGTTTTTGCCCATACAATAATCCAAAACGACATTGTAGGCCCCACTGACTTTCATTGTTTGGACAAAATACACTTTTCAGATTCAGATTCATTTTGTGTTCCGCAGAGGAAAGAAGGTCATACAGGTTTGGAATGACATGAGGGCAAGTAAATAATGTTAGATAATTCATTTTTAGGTGAACTATCCCTCGAGTTTCTTTGACCTATATGGAAAGGGTGTTATCAATAATGACACACAACACAGTGTGTCACAGTGTTGCTGTTGCCACCCAGGTTCGATGTACATGTGTATTTATCTCTCACACACATACACACCTCTAATTCATCAGCTGATGGTTCCATTATCTCATTTTACGCTGAAAGGGCAATTCACTGGAGACTATTTAGACACCTGTCTGCACTGATGGATTAAGTCTCTGCATTTAACAGGCACCCGGTTCCTCTAACATAGTCTAGTTTGTAGACTGAGTTAACCTCTCTCATGGGATTGTGTCCCAGATGAATGATGTTCCGCTCCACTGGTTTCGTTTTCATAGCTGTTGTGGGTTTAAGTGTGCTGAATAAGGCCCCACTTGCAAAAACTAAAGCTTACGCTACATTTTAACATTTTATGATGAAAATGAGTGGCACTTGCCAAACTTGATACTAGGTTGCTTTGGGTGGTTTCCATGAAGCTTTTAGTCAAAAAGCTGTGAATATTTTGTAATCTATATACAGTGCACATCCCTCGTTCAATGTAAATAGTATACACTTATCATAAGCATATAGTGGAATGCAAAGCCTTTCAAACTATTAGTATGCTAAAACATGCACGCTAAAAAGTTTCCAGTGTCTGCTATTTCTTTCCAGGTGCTATGAGCGATTAAAAATGTCTTTGTACTTGGCGTACATGTAAAATCCAAAGTACTTAAATCTATAGAATTGTTTTTATTGTCTTGCCAGTTCTGAACTTGCAAAACTTACTTGTATAAAGTAATATACTTTTACTTAAGAAGCTGCACGGTTTATTATGCTGTTATCCAGGTGGTTTCCAAAGATTAGGGGTTTGAACGAGGTATGAGCAGTACTAATATTGTTTCTTGTCTTAGCAAGCACATATAATTATATAAACAGTCTGACTTTCTCTAAGAATAACTAAGTTACAGTTATTGTCCTGTGCATATAAGATATTGTGAATCACTTAACACTGTCCCCTAGGCTCCTATTACGGAAAGCTGGAATTCAGAAGAATTGACCAGTTTGAGTTCCCAATGGGAAGTGGTCTAGAAAAATAACATTTACACACGCAGCACCTCAGCAATGGAAAAATAATAAAATGGAGAAGCGTTCTCAGCTGGGTTCCGTTTTTCCATTATATTGCTGTTTTAATTAGCAAATTGCTTGTACTTGACCTCTATATCTTTTTTCCAAATAACTTTTACTTTGCTCTAGATGTGGGCTGTTGAAAGTAAGAGGGAAGAGCTCTTTAAAATAGGCTGTAATTACGGGCGCTAGTGCACACTTGCTCTGTGTCGTCACGCCGTGTCTGAGCGGATAGCCTAGTGTCCTGTAAATTGTCCGCGTGTGTAAACGGCTGACAGGTGATTATAACCAGACATCCTTGGCGCTTCCCTTGGCTCCATCCTAAGACAACAGTGAGATTGATTGATTAAGTCTCTCTCTCACACGTTTACTATCTCCATCCATTACTGTGTCTATTTTGCTCACTGCTGTCTCTTCCTGCTGGATCCTTTCCCATGGTTTTGATCTTTTTGCATTTCAGACATTTGCATGATCACGTACTTTGTTTACATTTCTTGTTTTTACTGCATACATGCCACCATTTGTGAGTGTCTACTTGTTTGTCATGTAGGAGGATTTGTTTGCTGTATGATTGATGAGTTTATTAGAGCTTGATGTTAAGCATTTCCTGGTTCTTGTCTTTAGGACAAGTAAATGATTATTTTCACTTGTTTTAATGTATTGATCGCTTGTCCCAAAACTTTTTTTATCAATACGTCCTCAATACAGCAAAGTTATTATCAAAATCGGTTGGGTCATCATCAGGAATATGAAGTCAGCTATATAGGGAATTGGATAGCATTACTTTTACTGCCATTTGGAAAACCAGAGATGTTTTGTTTTTAAACCAAATTAATGTTCATTTGTGATAAAATAAAAAAAGATATTAGTATGATTACTAATGATTGCTGATGATAATAATTAAATAATAATATTCATTATTGTTAATAATAAAAATAACAACAAAATTATTGTCACTGTTAATAATAATAATAATAAAATGAATGCAATCTGGATTTCTGTCATAATTTCATCACTTTCATGCAGCATTGAAAGGTTATTGAGCCCTCAAACCATTTTCATTTTATTTTATTTGCCTAAAGGAAGACTTTGGAGCGGTGCTGTCATCCTGTTACATTAACTTTGCATTTACAGCTTTACTAATTTGAATATAATGAACCTGGAGAACGGTGTATAAGCAGAAAGAACTAGAATGCAGACTACAAGCAAATGGGATTTGAGATGCTCTTAAAGGGATAGTTTACCCAAAAATAAATATTCTGTCATAATTTACAAACCTTAATTTCACTCCAAACCTGCATGACTTTCTTCAGCAGAACACAAAGATGTTTAGAAGGATATTTCTAACCATATGGTTTTGGTTAATATTGACTTTCACTATATGGACAAAAAACACTTTAAAGACATTTTCAAAAAAATATTTGTATGTTCTGCAGTACAAGTTTGTAATGACATAAGTGTGAGAAAATGGTGACAGAATCGAAGATTTTTTTCTAGTTTTCTATGATAATATGTTCATATGTAAATGTTAAAAAAAAACGGGGCAACCTCATCCAGTTTAACTCTTATTTATTTATTTTTCAGGATTGTCCTGAACAAGTGTCAAAGTTGAGTCCTGAGTTCATATGTGTGTTTATGTAAACCTGTATTTACATGTATATATTTATATTCATTTAATTTATATATATAAATATATTTTATATAATTAACCTAACATATTATTCTTAAATATATACATGCATGGGTGTGTATTTATATATACATAATAAATATACACAGTACACACATATACTGTGTAAACAAAAACTTTTATTTTGGATTTAAATTGTATTGCATACCTGCTGCTGCCGCCATAAAGACCCATTTCTAATGTTTACGTGCTTTTCTTCTCTTTCTTCTCCCAGTCGCTGTGGTGGAGCAGTTATGAAGTATTGTTCTTTTAAGCCAAACCCAATGCTGTGATGAGCCGTGTCCGCTCTTCTAACTCTCAAAAAACTAATGCTGTCAAACGATTAATCGCATTCAAAATAAGTTTTTATTTTCATAATATATCTGTGTACTGTGTATATTTAATATATATTTAAATACTTTCAAGCATTTCAGAAATAAATATGTATGCAAATTACACCGAAGTACAATGTTACCTTACGGTGTTCGGGAGTGATAAAAAAAGGTTTAAACACTGAATTTTGAATCGATTTCTTCCCGTAAACTCAGAGACGTGGATTCGGACGGCAATTAAATTACCACACGACCTTGGTGTTTGTCAAAAAACAGTAGGTAATTCGGACGGGGATTTTTACGGGGGTGGTGAGAGATAAACAATGTCATTCTGGATTCGGACGGCGATTAAATCGCAGACTACCCCCTGTAAATGGTGAAAATCACTTACGTCCCCCTGAGAAACAATTACCGTCTGAACCTTTAGTCTTGATTTTGTTTGTATGTGTGATATGAGTTGAACAGTAGTAGTAGAAGTACTCCTCACACAGGCAGGGCAGTTGCTTTAAAGGGATAGTTCACCCAAAAATGAAAATTTGATGTTTATCTGCTTACCCCCAGGGCCTCCAAGATGTAGGTGACTTTGTTTCTTCAGTAGAACACAAATGATGATTTTTAACTCCAACTGTTGCAGTCTCAGTCGTATAATGCATGGCAATGGTAACAAAATCTATGAGAGTAAAAAAAACATGCACAGACAAATCCAAATTAAACCCTGCGGCTCGTGATAAACATCAAATTTTTATTTTTGGGTGAACTATCCCTTTAATTCATGGGCCCGGGATGAAATTGTGGGGTCAGAAGGCTTGGGACAACATTTCCTGACAACAGCGTGGCTTACACTGGCTACTGGAATATATTTCCATAAACAAGGGCGTGAAATGTTTTTCCTACCATATTTGTCTGCAAGTTTTGCTGTTTTTCTTGTCTTCTCTTGAGCTAGAAAAACATGCAAACACGCACACAGTGTCAGCAGGCAACAGGAACACACGCTGAGCGCCGTTGACGCAAGCTGCATGTTCAGGAAGGCAGCGAATGCATGACCCGTGCCTTTCTCATCTATGCACTCGCATTGCTTGCACGTGTCTTTATGTGCATGCATCTTTCTCAACACTTTTGCCGTTTCATGATGAACTCCAATCATTTTGTATTTTCCCTGACGTATTCATGTCTGTACACGATGACAAGACTTTGTGCCGCGGTGGTCGCATTACCCTGAGGTTGTTATTGAGTGTATTTCTGAGAGGGAGACTTCAGGATGATACTGAAAGGACTTTATTATGTGGAATATGCTTAATTGCATTCTCATAACTCGTGACATTTTTGTTTTCCACTGACGTTTATAAATCATTGGACAGGCCAGACAGAACTGAGGAAGCTGAGACCCGCCGGACAGCAGCTTGCTGATTCAGTGTCACCTGTTCACAGTGAAGTGCACTAACTAATGCTGTCTACTTCCTGTTTGTTTGTTTTTTTTTGTTCTAGTGGTAGAGGCTGTTTTCAGACTAAAATGTCCAGTGTATTTTTGGAAACCGTTAACAGATATGCAGGTTGCAACTAAGTGACACAAGCAAATAAAATCAAGGACATTCAAGTGGTCTAAAAAGTAATTGAAAAGCATTATTGATTTTCCGTTTCATATCATTATGTAGCAACAAATATATATTGCTTGCATTACCCCTTAAAGGGGTCATATGATGCTTTTTTAAAGATCATTATTTTGTGTATTTGTTGTAACAGAATATGTTGACATGCTTTAATGTTCAAAAAACACATTATTTTTCAAATACTGTACATTATTGTAGATGAGATATAAATAACTCCATGTGTTTATATTGTAACCAGGGCCGTTTCTGAGCATAAGGGTTCCTCAGCAAAGTCCTACACTCTAAAAAAAAAGGTTCTTCAGCGGTTCTTTGGAGTGGTTAAGGTGCTATATAGCACCACTACCGTATAAGAACCTGTAAAGATTCCTAAATGCATCTACTTTTGGAAGGCCAAATAAAGTGCTTTTGGACATTTTTGCACATTTGGGCGCATTATGCAAATATTCCCACATAGTGACCTAGATATGTGGGGGCGTGTTAGAACGAGCCGTTTTAGGGGGGTGTGGCAGAGTCTTAACTTTGATAAAGAATATCTCTTTGGTTTTGAGACTTTAGTCTTTGCAACTTCAGGGATCTTATCTATTCACGAACAGCTTGTAACACTCCAAAGAGAAAGGAAAACTTGAAATCGCATCATATGACCCCTTTAAATGACCTGTGCTGTTTGGCACAAATATGAAAAGGAAAATAGTTTATTTTCATATTTCTATAATGCTGACGTCATATATACTTTGTAGATTATTTATTTATGGATAGTGGAACTTTTTAAAAATTATTTTCATATATTTGGAAAAGTCACTGTATCACATCAAGAAATATGGCTGGACATTTTTCTGAGTTCATCCACTCTTGGCATGTGTGGCAAGCTCATTTTGGACCTCACAGAAAGGTTTTCTGGCTAATAGCTGGATTGTGATCTTATGCAAAGCCAAAGAAATGTCACAAAGTCCCTGAGTCATATAGATGTAGTCCTAGAACATTTAAAAAATAAAAAAAAATCACTTTGAAGATCATGATCCATTTATAATGTTATCCTTGCATTGTCCTCTCCTGGGCCTAGTCCTGTATTTTGCCTACTAACTGTCCACTTTATTTTGCACTGCAGAAGTAAGCTATTTTCTGTGAATGTGCGTTACTTCCAATTCATTAGTCACTATAGGTAAATAATAACTAGAAGAATAACACAGTGCAGTAACTGGTAAAATTATCTGTGCTACAAACCAGTGTGTTTATGATTGTGATAATAAATTAAAATACAATGCTAACAGATACCTTTTTTGTACATCTAAATTAACTGAATGCAAATGACACCGGAAGCCTTGAACATTTGTTACAATTGGCCACACCCGCTCGTATGTTAAACGTAATGTGGATATAGGGCTGGGCGATTTTTTTCTGATTTGATCAGTTAATTAGAATTTAATGTTTTGCCAAGATTTTATTTTTTATAAATTGAGGAATCACGATTTTGAATAGAAATATTACCAAACATTAGAATTAGACACTTTGACATTATGCCAGTGATAACAGTAAACAGAAAAGAATGTGATTAACACAGAATGCGCTTTTGTGTTGACAAAGATGTGACACAGGCAGTGGAATAGGAAAAAATGCAAGAAGATGGGAGTTGAACTTCTTTTAAATTGAACACTGTGTTTTTATAATGCTGTTTCATGACATTTACATTTACATTTAGTCATTTAGCAGACGGTTTTATCCAAAGCGACTTACAAATGTTTCATGCATGAGACGCTGCAAGAGACGCGAGCGCAAGTCAAACGCATCCATGTTTACGTAGAAAAACAGTGGAAAAGCAGCGCAATCCAATAAAAAAACTGTAAAGAACTACTACTGTATGTCTGATATTTTATGTTTGCATCATGGTGACAGGCTGAAAGCTGCTGTTCATTGTTTTCACTCAACATTTATATAATGTTAATATTAAGTTAATAATAGTCTACTGGTGTGGTGATATACCTTTTAGTCATTTTAAATTTGAATTACCTTGACTTTTGAATTTTTTTAAAGCATTTTCCTTGTATTATTTCTGAACATATAATATGTACAAGACCGGTTTATACAAGATGTAGTTGTAGTTCATGCATCTTTTCTGCAAAGATATTTAACAAGTGATTTGTTTAAAGTGCCCCTATTATGCCATTTCCAATATTGCCTTTCATGCAGTGTGTAATGTAGCTGTATGTGAATGTAAACGATCAGCAAAATTGTAAAACCGAAAGTGCACGATAAATAAAGTTATTGTCTCCCAAAATAAAGAATAGACACTCTACAGCCTAAACGAGTCATTAGTAATTTGAATCCCACTTCCGTGATGGCTACACGTCACGGGGAAACACATTTACATAATTCCCGCCTATGTTCTACGTTGGCCGGCAGCGAACAACTTGACCCCGCCCACAAAGATGTAATTTTACTGACGACTGCTTCTCTAATCACGGGGAGTTAAAAAATAAAAATAAAAAATCAACGCGGGATTCACTAAACGTTTGCTCTTGAAAGATGGCTCAGTACCCTGTTTAATCTGGCTCCACCGAATCACAATGATAAATATGTATGATAAATAATAGATGTTTATATTTTCTATCGAGCGTTCAAAATACGGAACTATGGCAATGGGCGTATCGTTTCCGACACGCACTGTACGCGGTAGACCAATCACAACAGACTGGGCCATCTGACCAATCAGCAGAGTAGGCTCACGGAAAGGAGGGTTTTAGAGAGACTGAATCTTAGAACTGCTTTGAACGAATCATTTGAGAATCGCTGGAAAATGAGGTGATATTAAATGCATATTTTGAGAAAACGAAAGCTTTTTTTGACCTTGCATGCATGTAATCCTATTGTAGGACACTCCCGAAACAATATTAGGAACCTTAAAAATGGCATAATAAGGGCACTTTAACATTTACATCATGTTGAAAAAATCACGTGTGTTGCATTGGAATAGAATTTTCTTTAACTAGAGGGTTAATAAAGAAAAAGTTACTTGAATCATGTTGTAGTTACATTTTCAAGTTGACCAGTTAAAAATCGTAAAAATTGAGAATCGGTCAAATGTTCTAAAAAAAATGACGATTCAATTTTTTTGACATATCGCCTAGCCCTAGGTGGATATTATACGAGCACAAAAAAAAAAAATGATTTGATGCTAGTGATGTGAAGAAGATTTTAACAGCAGAATGTGCAAAATAAAGGAAGTTCCTGTATGTCTCTTTCTTTTTTTTTTCTCACTGAGTTGCTGCTTGAAAATTTTACACTCCCCGCAGATGTCTGTCTATATGCTGTATGTCTCTATTCTGATACTTTTGCAGGACTTGCTGCGTGTGTATATATATGTCCACGTGCGGCCCATAGTTCAAACCCTTGGTGGTTTCTCACACCTACACAATAAGAACAGGAAACGCACAGGCCGAATGAAGGAAGTGTGACCACCACATGATTAGGCAAGGGTTCTGACTCCACTCCTCTCCTCCTTCCTCTCTCGCTCATGCGCTGTCTCTTTCTTCCTTTTGCCTTCAACTCTTTTTCAGGCTTCATTTCTGTCAACACTTTTCTTTCCTAATGGTGTTTTTGCAATTCTCTTCCTTCATATTTCAGATTCCTTCTCACTTTTTTGCTGTGCTGTTAGATATTCAGTTCTGCCATTCACCGCTATCACATACTTCATTTAAATGTAAAAATTCCCAAACTTTGTGAAACTTTTTTTTTTATTAAAGCTATTTTAGAAAGGTTTAAAAAGTTTCACCTCAAATTATTGAAATGTTATCCCCATTATTTTATTTATTTACTTATTTTTTCCTGATGTGACTAGATGTAATATATGATTTAATTTGATACATGGGTTTATTTTTCTCTCATTTCCTGGCTAATTAAACTGTTTATGATGATAGCAGTTATATAGAGTTAGTGTGGAAGAGGGTCGGGTTTCCTCAGGCTTGGGAGAGAGGAAAACGGGATCAGGATGTATGTAATGATTCTGCTGAAGTGCAGCAAACTTTCTTCCTCAAAGTGATATGGGAATAGAATGGAGTGTGTTTATTAGCTGACATGTTACATTATCCGCTTTTTTACTCTTATATACTTCCCATACCTCTCTTTAAGATTGAGGCCCTCCGTTTAGGGAGCCCCAGTATAGTTATTTTCAGGTTCATCCACTCTTGGCAAGCTAATTTTGACCTCGCTGATGGCGACCAAGGCGTAGACGGAGATCCGGAGATCCGCGGTGGAGACGGAGATCCGCAGTGGAGCCGGAGTGACTGAGGACCAAGGTGGAGTTGGCGGGAGGAAGGAGCCCAATAGAGCCGGTGGGACGGAGCACCGAGGTGCAGCCGGAGGAGCGGAGTCCTGAGGCGATGGCGGGTCGACGCCCGACCAAGGCGGAGCCAGAGGGACGAGGGAGCTGATGGATCGACGGGTGACGGTGGAGGTGAGGGAGCTAGGAGCCGAGGTGGAGCTGCTGGGTCTACGGGCCGAGGCGGAGTCCGGGCCTTGGAGGCTAGAAGCAGAGGTGAGGGATTCTCCAGCCATGGCGATGCTGGAGGATGGCAGACCCTCGGCGCTCGCACCGTAATGATGGTGGACTGAGGGCGAGCAGAGGGGCTGCCAGACGACAGCGGTGGAGGAGGCAGGAGCAGGTGGGAGGTGCGTCTCCGGGCATTCAGGGCTTAATTCTGAATCGGAAGCCCCCTCTAGGCTGAACGCGGGAACAGGATGGGGCTCAGGAGGAGCGGACACTTGAGGGCGCTTATGAGGAGCTGGCACTGGAGGTCGCTTTCTAGGAGCGGGCACAGGAGGGCACTTTCTTGGAGCGGGCACTGGAGGGCACTCTGGACTGGATTCGGGGACTGGAGCATTCTCGTCTTCGCTTTGGCACTTTCGCCGCGCCATACCCCGCTCACCCTCAGCCGCGGTGCAGGGGGCCGAGTTCCTCTCTGCGCTCACACCGTCCGCGGCTTTCTCCCTCGTGGCGGGCATTGTCGCCGGCTCTCGCACCTGGTCTGACGGCTTGGGCTCTACTTCCAGGGCGATCCTCCGCTCAGTTGCTCGGCATTGCGCTGGCTCGTAGATCGCGGCGGGAATTGGCACTCCGTCATCGGTGGGCTTGGGCTTTAGCCACAGCGGGGAGATGGTGGGCTGGGCTCTGGGTCCAGAGTGGATCTGGCGAGATCATCCTCGGGAGTGTCGGTGAGAGGTGATCCGTTTCTCGCCAGAATCCACTCCACAAACACGGCGAAATCCTCTCGAGGACCATCTTCGGACGACGGCGCTCTGCACTGGCGGACGACGGTGCTCTGCACTCGATGTTTAGACTGGCGTCGTAGAGCGCGTCGTCCGGGTAGCTGGAGGTGCTTGCTAGCAGCTGGAACAGTCTCGTATGGTCCTCGAGCGATGGAAAACAAACGTAGGGGAAAACACGGAGGTAGCTGTTATTGGTCGGTTCTTCTGTCACAATCTGTGATGGCGAGGAACGATGGAGATGAGGAATAAACGAAACAGTCTTTAATCCATGGAACACAGGGTACATAAACACTGGAGACAGCAAAAAACACATCAACCGACAGAGACAGACTGCACAGATTAGGACTTAAATACAGGGGATGACATGACACAGACAGTCCATGATCCTGACAACCAGCATGTGGCGCTGTATTCTGCCACAGAGCTACACTAAAAACAGAGAAGAAGACTTGGATTATGCGCATAAACCTTGCATGCGGTATACAAACGAACATGGAACAATACATTTATTAATCTGTGTTAATGTTAGTTAATAAAAACAATCGTTCAGTGTTTGTTCATGTTTTTGTTGTGGTTACGTGACGTAGCGGTGTCTGACTAGGGGCGAGATGTGGGCTGATGACGTCATAGTTTCAGAAAATATACGGATTCGCTGTCCACACGAAAACACAAGGGCGGCGTTTTCAGATTTATCCACTCTGGGACCCGGTTTCAAAAAAATATCTGTTTCACTCTCCCAAAACGCCGGATCCGTGTGGACGAAACGCTTATACGATACAAAATGTATGCATATACAACTAAAGGCGTCTCCGTGTGGACGGGGCCTCAGTCTCAGATTTTTCTGCTCCTCTAGTGGTTCAAAAGAGATCTCAAAAATCTGACTAGGGGCGAGACGTGGGCTGATGACGTCATCGTTTCAGCCCGCTGTCCACACGAAAACGCAAGGGAGGCGTTTTCAGATTTATCCACTCTGGGACCCAGTTTAAAAAAATATCGGTTTCACTCTCCCAAAACGCCGGATCTGTCTGGACGAAACACCTGTGTGATACAAAATGTATGCGGTATACAGCTAAACGCATCTCCGTGTTTACGGAGCCTTAGTGTCAGTACATTTGAGGACAGTAAAAAAAACACTAGAGCTGATACTGTGTAATAATACAAATTATAATCAAGTACAGTGCAATTATGCACATTAATGTCATTATGAAATTAATTTCAAGCATTTGGCTTTTTATAGTCTTTCCTAAACACTGTATTTTCACTTCTCACAGTAACAGATCTTCTGGCACAATTCAGTGATGTATTTACTAGGGGTGTCGAAATTAATCGTTTCTACGATGCATCGCGATGCAGACGAGGACGATTCGGTATCGGTTCAGTAATAGACCATAACCGATTATAACGCACTTACGCTTTTCTGACGTAATTTGTCGTGGTAGCATACATTAAGGCCCGGGTATACTTCACTTTCCCCATTCCGTCCCGCGCACAGCTGCGTCCGCACAGTTTTCAAAGTATACTCAACCGCGCTCACGACACATGCGCAGTACCACCTACTTGACTCAATAGTGTCTCAACATTCACCTCACGTATACGCTGTTGTGCGTGCATCGTCCACGCGGTCTCAAAAAATTGCCTGCACGGGGACGGGGTGTGCGGCTGTCCGCGAGCCCTCCTGATGACGAAAATGACGTAATGCAGACGGTGCGCGGATGCGGATGGCCGAAGTATACTTTGGCCTTTAGGCGTGTTCGGCTTGAAGCGCCGCTGCGTAGAATGATAAGTGTATGACATCAAGTTATACGTACGATTATAACGTACTTACGCTCAGTAACAACTTACTTACGCTCGCGGACAAGAGCGATAAGAGAGCAGACGGATCCTTATGCTTTCGAATCGCTCTCGCAGTTGATGTCATACACTCATCCTGCGCAGCGCCGCTTCAAATCGAACCCGCCTAATGGCGGAGGGAGGCTAGACGCGAGTGCGATTAAAAATGCTCCAACTACTTTAAAAGCCGACATCTGGGCACATTTCGACTTTTATGAGCAACCTGGTAAGCACGACCACACGCTGTGTGTAAATCATGTCAGCACAATAAAATATGCAGGGGGTAATACCACTAACTTGAGAAACCACGTCAGGTACAGTTCGTATATCTGACTGCTTGTATTTATTGACAAAATTGTATAAATGTGAAGTAAAATTAAACATTGAGGATGCAGTGCATCGACAATGCATTGTGATGCATCGTGATATCGAATTGAACCGAATCGATGACATGATAATCGTTACCGAACCGTGAGACCAGTGTAGGTTCACACCCCTAGTATTTACTCCAGTTTATGTCCACTATTTAAAATTTGACACCTTTAAATTTATTTCTTTAAATCAAGGTGCCAGGGAATGATAATCAGTAGAAAGATTAAAGAAACATTGCATATTTTGCCCGTCAGTTTTCTAGTGTTATCATTTACATAGTTTTTCTGTTTCCTGCAGCTTAACTTTTTGAGGGGTTCCAGGTTGATGAGAATGATGTTTCAACTGGATGCTTGTTGATTTGCATTTATTATAAGAAGATAAATTATGCCGTTTAGACTGTCAGGAAAAGAAGGTTCGTTAAAAAATAGAACAAGTAAATAAGGAATAACAATATATAAATTGACAATTGTATCCATGATGGTGAGTGGGGGGGAGAGCAGGGGGGGTTTTCCTGAAGTCCACGATCATCTCCACTGTTTTGAGCGTGTTGAGCTCCAGATTGTTGAGACTGCACCAGACAGCCAGCTCTTTAACCTCCTGTCTGTAAGCAGACTCGTCACCGTCCATTCAGATCGTCTGCTAGTTGTTGATTCTCCACAGTGCTGGGAGATGGTGTCGTGTAGTTGGTGATCTCTTTCAGACTTTTCAACACTGATGCTGAGTCGCTGGAAGTCCTGAGTTTTTCAGAATAATTCCTCTTTTCCACTCTGATCTCCTTTTCCAGTGTGTATTTAGCCTGTTTATACAAGACATTATTCGGTGAACCAAACAGTGTAGCAAACAGCTTAGGTGAACACATAAGATGAACCAAACAGTGATCAGAGAGCCCCAAAGCTGCCCGTGGAACAGAGTGATATGCATTCTTTATTG
>NW_015538012.1:229865-232969 GCF_001515605.1 Sinocyclocheilus anshuiensis
CGTCTGCGCGTCCTGAAGCGCTTGATCAGCGCAGCTGCTCCGCCAACTACTATGTCCAGCAAAACATCAGAATAGTCGAAAACCGGTAATATATCGGGTGATGTGTAGTGCCAAATGTCCAGCAATTCATCTCTGGTGAAACTGATTGTAGGGATATAACTAAAGACAGGACAACAAAAACAACTGCAGTGCACACCACGGAGGCTGCCATCATCATCGGCGCCATCTTGGGAAAGATGTAGTTATACAGTGGGTACGGAAAGTATTCAGACCCCCTTAAATTTTTCACTCTTTGTTATATTGCAGCCATTTGATCTGCAAAAATGTCAACGATTCTGTGTTTTTCTGTCAATATGGGGTGCTGTGTGTACATTAATGAGGAAAAAAAATTAACTTAAATGATTTTAGCAAATGGCTGCAATATAACAAAGAGTGAAAAATTGAAGGGGGTCTGAATACTTTCCGTACCCACTGTATGTGTGTTTGCATATAGCAGTCTGTTCCGCAGTTATCTGACATTGAAAGGCAGTATATTATGAGCCATTTATAGTTTAATGGCAGCCTGTAACCAATCATTTATTTATTAATAGCTTAGGCTATTCTCTATCACTGGCCTTGTACTTGCATCATTGCCGATCGTTACTCAGTCAATCGTTGATTCCATCAGAAAACACTAAAGCTGTCGTCGCTTTTTCTTTCTCACCCTGTGTCTTCATTCCATTCTTCAGTTTTTTTTTTCTTCTTCACCTCCAGATCCTCCACATAGAGGAATTCTGTGGATGTTGGCTTTTTGGCTCCATGTCATACACGAGCACAAGCACTACCGCACACGCAGTCGGTGACGCATGAGCCGTTTCTGATCCCGAACACTGTAGTAGATCTTCTTCAGTCAGCAATTACCAGTGTGCTGTACTGTCAGCTTCTCTGGCACCCTGATTTCTCACTTTAGCGCTTGTATGGCCTGATGGAGCTTCCATAATAACTTTGAGTAGCACCCGGGAGACGAAATGTTCAGAAAGCTTGTTTAAAAACACCCGTAAGCTGATTTAGCCTAGCCATAAAGTGGATTATGAAATCACATAAATAGACTAAAAACAGGAACAGAGAACACAATCGTGCAATTTAGCACTTCCTACTTTTGTCTCATTGCATTTTCAATGTGTAGTTTTTAACCATTATGCCTTATAAATATGCTGAGCACAATTTATACAGTGTTCATGACTCCATACTTTGAAACAGTGTTGTTTTTTAGACCCGGACATTCCTGTCGAATTAGACTGTGTGGTCGTGACCCATATTAAAATACCAGTCTGATCTAAATGTCCTGACGTACCTCATATGAGTTAATCGCATATGTTTGTGTTAGTGTTTATTGGTGAGTGCGTGTCTAACCGGTCGCTGCTCGTTGGAAAAACGCACAATCCTTGACAGTGACGCACGCTGTAATCTGCTGAAACAATAGGCAGAATTCAGCGGGTGATTTGGTATTAAGTCTTGAGTTTAGCCTCTGGCCGTGCAGAAAATTGACAGCCAGAAATGTGGGAAACGCACACGTATCTCAGATCTTGCCTTTGCATAACAAAATGCTGTAAACTTATCCATAATCTTGTTCGTAAACAGCAAGCAGCCCTGCAGTGTTTATAGCCTGTGGTATCCTGATTACACTGGACACTTCATTATTTCCTAGCTTACAATTACAGCATTAGTCACCAAAGCAGACGCCGTTATGTAAGGTGAAGTGTCATTATTTTTTATTACATGTTTAGTTGAAATACTTTCTCCTATTCCAGCTTAATATTGAGATGTAAACTATTATAGAGGACTTGAATTGCATCTTAAAAATATGAATCAATTATCCGTTCATTCAAAATTGAAAATGTAAATCACTTTTCTATTTGACAAACAAATGCATATATATTTCAAAGGGTTCTTTTAAATAATGTTGTTAATACTTTTTCTTTTTTTTCTTTTCCTAATCCATTTTCCAACTGCATTTCCTGTCTTTTTACTAATTTGTTTTAGTGTGTTAAACGGAATGCATTAAACATTCAAACAGTAGAATGTAACATTGTTGTCACATGACCTCACTCACAGTTTATTGACTCCTACATTTTTTTTTGAAAATATAATATTTTGTAGTTTTTTCACACACACAAAACAAAACTATTTATAAAAAATGTTTTACCTCTTGGCTGTACAATCAAATAACGAGGAAAGAGATTATTAAATACATTCCGTTCATTTATCACATTGGAAATTAAAGTTAATGTTGATTACATTACATTATGGGAAACAGTGTTTTACATGGTGTGCTCTAGTATGTACGGCACATTTTGGCAAATATTCTATGCATACAGAATTCATATAATATTTGTATATTAAAATACAGTCACACGACAATTCTTGCTATTAACAAACCATTAACTACAGCTTTTGCCTCAATAGCTCCTAATTTGCTGCTTATTAATAGGGTAGTTGTTAAGATTAGGTATTGGGTAGAATTATGGATGAAGAATATGCTCATTCATAGTGTTGTCAAAAGACCCGGTATTTCGGTATCAAGTCGGTACTAAAAAAATGAAAACGTTACGGTACCAGGTTTTCTTAAGTACCGGTTCTTGATGCGCCATCAGAAAACTATCCTCTTCCAGTGTTGCCAAGTCCGCAGTTTTCCCGCGGAATTGGGCTGCTTTAACACTGTTGCCGCGGGTTGTTTTTCATGTCCGCGGGTTGAAAAACGACCCCATTAACGTGATATTTAGCCCCTGGAATGTAAGCAACTAGTTAATAGTGAGAATTGGTCCCTTTACTAAAGTGTTATGTTAAATACTTTGGAACTAATACTAAATAAATAAATAAACTGAATCACACCATGCAGTTAGCATATTGCTACAGGTTAATAAATATGAAGTAATTGTGCTTGGTGTAATTCTGTACCTGCTTGTGTACTTTTACAAGTAAACAACAGAGATTAGAGGGTTTAATGTGACATAATTGAAGAGTTGTATACGTGCTTTTTATATTGACACACTTTCAAGCATATACATGGCCACTTGTTTGTGTGTGTGTGTGTGTGTGTGTGTGTGTGTGTGTTTTAGGCTTTT
>NW_015538012.1:233107-234521 GCF_001515605.1 Sinocyclocheilus anshuiensis
AATAAACAGCCAATATGTTAATAATAGGCATGCTAATAAGCAACTAGTTAATAGTGAGAATTGGTCCCTTTACTAAAGTGTTATGTTAAATACTTTGGAACTAATACTAAATAAATAAATAAACTGAATCACACCATGCAGTTAGCATATTGCTACAGGTTAATAAATATGAAGTAATTGTGCTTGGTGTAATTCTGTACCTGCTTGTGTACTTTTACAAGTAAACAACAGAGATTAGAGGGTTTAATGTGACATAATTGAAGAGTTGTATACGTGCTTTTTATATTGACACACTTTCAAGCATATACATGGCCACTTGTTTGTGTGTGTGTGTGTGTGTGTGTGTGTGTGTTTTAAGCTTTTAAAAATAATGTCTGGCGTTTACAGTGCTCTCTCCATCACCCTCCCTCTCGGCATGTCTCTCTCCCTCTATCTGCCTTGATAAATGTGCCTTTATTTAGCCCCTCTTTACCCTTCCCAAATTAAATTGAGACCCTGATTGATTTTCCCATCTCTCTCTCTGCTCACAGTCCTTGGCACTAATGAAGGTGCCTGGTCGAGTTTCTCTCCTCTGTGTGTGTGTGTGTGTGTGTGTGTGTGTGTGTGTGTGTGTGTGTGTGTGTGTGTGTGTGTGTGTGCTTATGCTGTAACAGGCTCCATTGTCAGATCTGTAGGGACTGGGGTCCTTTTTTGGAATTATGTCATCAGTGTGATACCATCGCCATCAGTCTTGGCCTCTGATTGGCTGAGGGTGAATTGGACAGATTTGAGGAGAAAGTAACAAAAAAGTAACAAAACAGAGTAAGCTAAGATCTTCGCTTTGTGTGTTTGTACTTATTTATGGATTTTTTTTGTGTTTATTATGGATTTTATGAAAGTTTTTTTTTTCAGCAAAAAATTAGGTCAGTTCCAAGGGTACGCCTTTTGCATTTTACATTTGAATGAGGGTACAGGAACTATTCACTGCCTCTGTGTTGAGAGTAAGTATATTTGTGTACAATCACTAATATTTGCATTCCTGCCGAGCAGAGATACTCTTGTGTATATTTGTGTATGTTTCCTTGCTGTGTTTGTAAATGACTGCCAGTAACTAGGATATGACCGGCAGAATCATCCTTCAGGATTTCAGAAAAATAAAGTTTAAACTTGTTTGCGATGTGATCCGTGTGTGTTTTAACACCATATATCTGCTTGAAGGTAAATATTCAGTCTGACACTTGGCATATGGCAACCATGAAACGTTGAGATAAATGTTTTCCTTTCAGAAATGTATTGCAGCAACTGAACTTGCTGCCAAAATGCCTACAAGCAGTTGTTACTACTGTAAAACCACATTACATTTTTCTTAAATAGATTTCAAAATTTTTATCAGATTTCATGTCAGTTTTTTTTTTTTTTTTTTGTGGGTTTTTTA
>NW_015538012.1:234860-238950 GCF_001515605.1 Sinocyclocheilus anshuiensis
GCTTTTTGACAGTCTTTTGAAATAAGTCTCTTATGCTCACCAGTACTGTATTTATGTGATCAAAATTACAGTAAAACATTAATATGGCAAAAAATATCATTGGGATTCAATTTTTTTGTCTATTTTCATGTTTTAAAATGTTTTTAATTAAAAAAACTTTATTCCTGTGATGGCAAAGCATAATTTTCAGCATGGTCCTTCAGAAATATTTCTAATATGCTGATTCAGAAACATTTCTACTTTATTATTGATATTATTGTATCTTTTCATATTTTTTGTGGATATTTTGTAGGCTTCTGATATTTTGATGAATATAAAGTTCAAAAGAATATTTATGTGTGTGTGTGTGTGTGATGATTATCTTTTTTATATATTATTTTTTTATAATAATTTTTTTTTAACTCTTTTTTTTTTTTTTTTTTTAGCCACTGCCAGAATTTTCAATTTTCACAAAATTTTCATAGCCCCCAGAATATTTAGTATGAATGCAATATGTCAAAAGAAAGATTAAAAAATAAAATTGTGTGCAAGCACATAATAAGCCACTTTTCACTCCAGATTCACACTGCCTGATGTTCTTTCTCTCCAATTTGCGGTCACCATCTTTTTTTTCTTTCTTCATCAAATGCATGCTCTGTACGTTGTGTGTGGCTTCTTGAACTTTATGCCTCATTCTGTTGTCATGGCAACACAAGAAAGCTCATCGGGCTGCTATGGTAACCGAATACAGCATATTTAGGTAAGTGTGCAGCTTAACTGGGATAAAGTGGATTAAAAAGCCAGATATTGGCGTTCATATGCGCTCCTTTTATTTAACCCTTTGTGCTGCAGGCCTCGTTTCCCTGTGATGAAGAGCGTATTAGTGCGATTGCATGTGTGTCTGCTTCTGATGTGGTTTGTGAGCGTTTCTGATCTTCTATATAAAGCCTGTGGTTTTTAGCAGGTGCATGCATATGCAAGGCACACAGACAGAGGTGTGAATGTGTGTGATGCATGTGGCTTTGGCAGCTGCCCCAGACCTGTTTATAGGTTATGCAGTATTAATAAGATCTATTCATTAGAGAGCACTGGTCAGGCTGCGACTGTAATGCTGCTTTAAACTTTATCATCTATGAGAGAGTAAAGGAAACTCATCATACACTTGATGAGGCTGATATAGAAAAAACAATGAAATTAGTCACATGATTAGCAAGGAATGTGAAAAAAGGAGAGGAAATAAAGAATAAAGGAGCTGAAGATTGAACAAGAACAATATGGAAATTGAAAGGGTCGGGTAAGAATATAATGAGTAGAGAGTATGAGTGGGCAATATACAGGTAGACACGATTAACTGGTAGAAATTTGTCAACCGGTAAGAGATTTTGGACTATCGTCTTTATTACAGTTGTCCACTCATGTCACGTTGCTGTGCACTGTGGTCATGAAAATGTATTGTTTGCACACATTTTTAAGCATTACGCTTTAAAAACAAGTGATTTTAAGCCGTTTAAATGCAAAGAAGAATGCTATATGCACACGCTGTCTGTGAGACTGTTTCTGTGTGTGCAGGCTGTGCACATGAATTCACTGCTTATAGAGTGTGCGAGTATTTTTGTTGCTTTATTGGCCTAGAACAGTTAAATACACATACTTGTGTCAAAATACCCGTCTTTGTAAATATCCTCATAAAAACAGTCATTTAGATCTTAAGTAAAATCAAACCACTGAGTAAGAAAACGAATGTGTAACAGTAGCCTATATTTGATATGGGCAGCTCTTAAAGTGACAACAGTTTAAAATTCCTGCTGTCTGTCATTCATGTTAATCAAACAACCAAAAGACAGATCTCTCACTGCTCATCGTCTTGAGGCTTTTTTAGACTTATAATAGTTTTTTTGTGATATTGACACTGGTGACAAGAATTATGAAAATTTTACGGTATCAACATTTTTGATATCATAAAGACCTTATTAAAAGCAAAAATAACTAAACTGAGAAGTGACTTTAAGAATATATTAGAAATTTTGCATATTCAGTCTGTAAATACAATTGAACTTAAATTTAGGTATAAAAAATATTTGTTGTTCTACAGAGATACTCTAGCATTCAAAACATGGACGTAATGTTGAATCAGTTCATTTAAAACCCATTTGGGTTGTACAAACCATAATATTTGGCAAGCTGTGTTCGCCTTACTCTTTGTCAAGTATTATTTTCTTAATAGCAAATTAAATGACATAAAAACATTAATAATTGATTTGAAAAATTTGTAGCATTTTCAGTATTCATCAGAACTTTATGATTATGTTGAATATTAAAACTCACAAATGGATCAAAACTCAACACTGTAGTTCTCACAGAGATGACTTTCATTAACCGCAGAGCACAAAATGAGCTCAACTGATTCCCCTCGCTGTTGCCCTGAAAACAACTTGACTTTTTCATCTTTTCATTGTTCATTTTAATTGCGATTTCTCTCTAAAGGAATACTTGATTGAAGAGCAAGCTGTAGAATTAGCCTAAATTACATTTTATTCTTTTATTCATTCATTTGAGAGGCTTATTTCTTTTATTAAACAGCAAGGTGCCAATTTTCAGTTGTTACCTTTAATTCATCAGAACAAGCAATTTTTCTGCCAAGTAATATGTACTACTGTTTGAGTTTAGTAATATGATGACTTTTTTTTAAGTCTCTTACTGTATTCTCACCAATGCTGCATTTATTTGATCAAAAATATAGTAAAGACATTAATATTCTATTTTAATATATTTTAATAAGTATTTTATTCCTTTGCAGCAGCCATTACTTCAGTCTCATATGCTTCAGAAATCATTGTAATATTTTGTTTAGGTGCTCAAGAAACGTTTTTTATTATTATCATTAATGATGAAAATGGCTCCTTTGTGGAAACAACTTTGTTGAATTTCGAAGTTCAGAAGAACAGCATTTATTTGAAATAGTCTTTTGAAACATTAGAAATAGCCTATGTGTACTGTCTCTTTTTATCAATTTAATGCATCCTTGCTGAATAAAAGTATTAATCTCCTGACCCCAAACTTTTGAACGGCATGCGGTTCATCAGCCTAACTGTAGACTGTCAACAGATGTCAAACGACTCGCAAACACGTATATTATAACCAGAAATGCAACTTGGGAGCCCTATTGTTTTAATCTGTTATGAAATACAGATGCACTCTCTGTAGTTGAGAAGCTCATTATGTGTTACTGGCATACAGGCTAATAGACTCGCACTTCTGTGGCACTGTCAGTGAGCTGAATGAGAATGTACCCATGTGAGCATTCGTGGGTGTATTTGTGTCTTTGTGTCATTTTGATAAATGTGGCATACCAGCAGCAGACATTTCTTTGTACTTGTCATAGAACTTCACAAGTTTGTGTGCGTGTTTGGCACCTATACAGGCCTATTGTTTGATGTCCTTTGAGTCTGATTTGAGCTGGCGTTCATGACTGAAGAGGATGGGGTCAACAGTCTCCATCCATCTCTCTCTCTCTCTCTCTCTCTTTCTCTCTCTTGCTCTCTCTCTCACACTCACAAAGTATGCATTGCATTGTAAGTTTTTACTTTTAGTTTTTTTTTTTTTAAATAAAAATATTTTTTGCCCTATCTATCTATCTATCTATCTATCTATTAGTGGTTCAATGGATCATAAATCTCGCGGTTCGGATCACATTACGGTTTTTGACCCACGGATCGGATCATTTTAACCACTACTATCTATCTATCTATCGTTCTATCGATCTATCTATTGTTCTATATCGCTCTGTCGTTCTATCGTTCTATCGTTCGTTCTATCTTTTTCGTTCTATCCATCTATCTATCTTTCGTTCTAGGGCTGCACAATTAATCGAATTTCTAATCGCGATTTACAATTACGGATACCACAATTACGTAATCGTTCAAAGCAGCAATTAATCGTTCAAAGTTCACCTATGTTATTCTTCGTGCTTAAGATGCGTTTTTTTTCTTTCTGCATGTTATCTTAAGGGTTTTTCCCATTATTTTAATTTTAGTTTTAGTATAACATTATAATACCATTCATATTTTTACTTTTTTTATTTAAAGAAGAAACCAATCCAATGTATAGTTGA
>NW_015538012.1:238974-241116 GCF_001515605.1 Sinocyclocheilus anshuiensis
TTTTTACATTAGTTTTAGTATAACTTATAATACCATTCATATTTGTACTTTTTTATAATTTAAAGAAGAAACCAATACGATGTTTAGTTGACATTTAAGGCTTAATACTATAGAAAAGCACTAAAAGTGTTTTCAGCTTGTTTATTTTCATATAAAAATACGGCATGCAGTTGCATCAAACAATGGTATAAACATCATTCAATGTAAATTGTGATAATCGTAATTAATAATCGCAATTACAATTTCAAGGGAATAATTGACAATTATGATTTTTGTCATAATCGTGCAGCCCTATTTCGTTCTATCCATCTATCTATCTGCTGATCATTCTACCGTTCGTTCTACCGATCGTTCTATTGTTTGTTCTATCTATCGATCTATTGTTCTATCTGTCGTTCTTACTTTATTTCTCTCTTGCACTGTTTGCTTATGTCCAGATACAGTGTACTTGTTTGTTTTTACTTTTTTTTACTACTTTTTATTTTGCTATATTTTCACATAGGCATTCATTTCTGGGTACAGTTTCATTCATCTCTTGGTATTTTAATCACCTGAGCCATAAACGGTTTATTTTTGGGCCAGTCAGCTTTTAATGGCCATGCTGAACAATTTGAGCACCATGATACGCTATATTTTTAATACATGTTGCTAGTAAAAACTGTATGTACAGTATTTAGGACACGTCTACCTTTAAATGGCCATCAGTGGAGAAAAATGCTTTTGTGCCCATAATGACATAGTTACAGCATCTCCTGTCAGCGGCCAGCGGGACCACGCTAGGCAGTCAAACTCTGACGACCCCTTGGAGAAAAGGCTGTTTAAAGAGGTTTGGAGTGGGATGCATAGATGACATAATGAAGTGAGGGATGGTGATTCAGAGAGAGAGCATGACTCTAAAAAAGAAGAGAAGAGAAGGGAATAAAGAGGGAGAAAGCACATGCTGTTATTTCTCCGTCATTCGAAACAGATGGAGTTCTGGGACGCCACTCCTCTCAGAGCAAGGGGAGACTGTGTCCTCTCATATGCTCTCCATACTTCTGACATAATCACAGACACCCCCATGATCAGATCTCACTCAGACTTACTCCTCATTGAGCTTGTCAGGTGTGAAGTGGACACATAAAGTAACCGGTGTATTGTTGTGAGAGGTCAGTTGGTATGTGGTAGGGGTCGACCGATATGTGTTTTTCAAGGCCGATGCCGATACCGATTATTACAGATCAAGTAGACCGATAACCGATATTTTGAACCGATATAATGTGGGGTGTGTTTTGTTTCCGTCTTCCTGTGCTGAAGGTTCAGCCACTGCTGACGGTGCTGCTCTTTACTGGTGTGTGTCGTCAGCTCCTGCTGAGAGCGAGCTTTCACTCTTCCTTTTCACCCATTTATTCTGCATTTTTTTTTCTCAGAATTAAAAAAAAACACATAATTACACTAAAGTGTAGCTTTTTTTTTTCTTTTTTGGAAAGTAGTGGGTTAGTTAAGTTGCAGTATTTTTGGATAAAAAATGTGACGGCTGGAGAAAATCTTTCACCTGGATAACCTCTACTTTATTTAAATAAACAAGAGATGCACTGACACAGACAAAATGTCACTTTCCACGTTTTGCGTAGTTTCGTTATTTACAAAGTAACAATGACTATAACCCTGTCCTTCCTTTATTTTTCTCAAGGTTGTGATATTTCCGTATTTAAACATTTTTTTCTTTTTCAACCTGAAGCATGACTCGTGTGAATTGAATAAAATAAATGTTCATTTTCGAATACATTTTAAAATACGTTTATCACGTGCATGGATACTGTGGTTTCAACAGCACAGCTTATGGCGTAATATATTTGTAGTAAGACAATCATTTAATAAATCTGTTGTCAACAATAGAGATTATTATTATTTTATTATTAAATGTTTTTTATTTTACAGTACAATAGTACTATTGCGATAGTAACATGTCTTTATTGATGTTAATTTTTTTATAATTTAATTAATAATAAAATAAATATTATATTGAATAATAATAGTAGTAGTAGTAGTAGTAATAATAAATAAAGACAATATTTTTATTTCATTATTATTAAGATTATTAAAAAAAAAAAAAAAATCAATAAAGAAATAAATGTTGTATTTTCCTTTTTTCCCCCTGTT
>NW_015538012.1:241380-251524 GCF_001515605.1 Sinocyclocheilus anshuiensis
GCTGCTTTCTGTTTGCAGCCTCCTTGGTTGGTCAGTTTTTCATCATTTCTTTTTTCCTTCCTTTTGTCATGCCTCTGCTCTTTCTGTCCCTCCTCTCATCTTCTGTCTCTCACTCCCAGGGAAAAATGAGGCTTATTCTTATGAGATTTTGTATGTTTGCCCATGTAACTTAACCACAGATAATATTTGAGTAATTACATTGGTTAACCACAGGTGGTCACTGGTTTTCATATTTCCTATGTTTTCAAGACTTATAATGGCCTAAAGACGGATGTGGGGTCCTAATGTAACTTTTTACCGCACCTGCTAATGGCAGGTGATCTCAGAATATTTCTTAGTGGGTTATGAAAGTGATTTTTTTTAACTTCCCCAGTGTGTCACTACCATCCAGGGCGTATAACTATAATTATAATACATTTTTTAATTTTCAATTTCAAATGAGCTAAATCAGTTAATTGTTTCTATCTCTGGATAGTTATTTATTATTTTCAGTGTTCATTTTTAGTTTTTTAAGTTATTTGAAAGCACTGTTTTTGTTTTTAATTACATTTCTTGCATTTGGCACTTGCCAGGTTTTGAATTTGTACCCTTAATGGATAAAAAAAATACTAAAGATGATATTTCCTATTCTGTTGAATTCTACACATTGCAGAATAGTATAAAATGAGCTTCATTTTGAATACAAGCCTTTCTGATTTACTGGATTTGGCATTGCATTGCCCTGGTCTTTCTGAAATACCACCATGGAATATCGAAATGTGCAGTTAATCTTTCCTTTAGTCTTTCATGCTGCTCAAGACATTGTTTTAATGACGTTCTCTCTTTCCCCTCATTACAGAGTCTTCAAGAAGTCCAGCCCCAACTGCAAGGTAAGATTCCCCAGAGTATGTTATGAGGTGGAAGGTGGGCTCTTCAGAGCTCTCGGTGGACCTTTTCCTTCCCTTTCCTGTCTCTCTCTTGCTTCTCCTCCCTCATTTTCTATCCGTCTCTCTTGGTGTTTCTCTTCCTGTTTGCTTCTTTAAGCTCCTTTTAATTGCCTTGAGTGTGTCTTTAAACTCTCTCTTGATTTCTTTGGTTGTTTGTTGGCTTCCGTCTTTTCGTTCTTCCTTTGACTGTTTCTTTATCAGCACAGTGTTGGTTATCACACCATTATTTCCTCTATAATCTCTCTGTCGGCTTGCATTTGTGCTATTTCCACCCAGCTGCTGCCTTCCTACCTTATCTCAACCCTCCCATCTCATCTCTCTCTCTCGTTCTTTATTATGGAAAGCGTTTTGCATGTGGAGGATGTGTGTTTCGAGATCACGCCGTCTAGAAGGGTTGCCTTCAGGAAGGGAGTAGATCTTCTAGGGGTCAGCGTGGCATGCCTTAGGCTGTTTAAGTTGTTTGCGTGCGAGTTCCTGCATGCTTTTTGCGTTATCTCTTTTGTGTAGCAAGTTCAAACTTGTGCTTGTCTCTGATTTTACTCTTTCTAGCTCACAGTATACTTGGGGAAGAGGGACTTTGTGGATCATCTAGATCACGTGGACCCTGTAGGTAAGTCAGATGGGAGTTCCCGCTCAAAACGTCTTGGGAGTTTTTGGTCGAATTACACGACTTCCTTTCATGCCTTAGTAACATCAGTTAGCTATTGCTGAAGAGTTGTGTCTTTGTGGAGGCAGTTGGATGTTGATGAACATAATGCTTTGTGCTTATACCTGCTTAACAATTATATGTTATTAAAAAAACCATGATGTTACTATGAGATTTTTGGTTCCTCTTTATAATCCACCCTTTCAAGGGAACGTCTCTCACTCCATGTTGCATGGCAGCCAGTCACGGGAGACATCAGTCAGGGAGATATAGACGTTTCCCTCATTACATTTGTGTGGGGTGATTAGCTCTGTCAGGAGTATTGCATATTGTAATGGTAATCTTGTACAAGATAATTGTTATAATGCTGTGTTAATGGCCTCTGTGATCTAAAAAAAACTCCTTTTAATTGGACATGGTCGTATAATGCGTTATTTCTCACTATATTTATTTTATTTTTTGCTCTTTTGTTGTCCTAATTTGTAAGTCGCTTTGGATAAAAGCGTCTGCTAAATGACTAAATGTAAATGTAATGTAAATGTAAAAATCTTTTGGAGTGCCTTTCTAAACCCGCACTACTGTTCAAAAGTTTGAGGTTGGTAAGATTTTTTTTTTTTTTTGGGAGAAGTCTGGTTATGCTCACCAAGTATGCATTTGTTTAATAAAAAAACAGTAATACTGTGAAATATTATTACAATTTAAAATACCTGTTTTCTATAATAATATATTTTACTAATATATATTACTTCTTCAGTCTTCAGTGTCACATGATCTTTCAGAATTTTTCCAATATGCTGATTTCATGCTCAATAAACATTTCTTATTATTAGCAATGTTGAAAATGTTGCTTACTATTTTTTATTTTTTAGCATTTTTTGATAAATATAAAGTTCAAAACAGCATTTATGTGAAATAGAAACCCTCTGTAACATTATACGTGTCTTTACTGTCAGTTTATTTAAAAACAATACTTACCTCAAACTTTTAAATGGTAGTGCTAAATATTTTTAGTTTTTACTTTGTATGTGTTCTATGTCTCAAAAGTTCAGTTTTACTGTCTTTGTAGAAAGATGTCAATCGATTAAAATAAATTCAATTAATTACATGATTTGAATGTAAATCACAGATAATGTACTTGTGCGAGTATATATGCTAAGAATAAATGTACGCCTTCAAATGAAGTTGTTTCAAAGACATTATTGTGGTAGATGAGTAAATCATTAAATAAACAACTTTACAAAAATTGGCTGTGGAGCTCGATACATTGTTTGTTTTATTGGCAGATCATTGAGCACAAGCCTATCACTGGCCTACAGTCCATAAAAATCCATTTTGAAATTGGGGTTATTTAGGGCCGCTCGCACAGAATGTGGTCTTGTGTTAAACTACAACTGCTTACTTATGTACACATGCATATAGATGTGTTTTGGCCATTGCTTCACATCATATTGTTTTGAACATATATATTTAGTTAAAGTTAAAAATTGTTCAAATACGGTGCAGACTGTGGACTCACAATGCATAAAAATAAATAAAATGTTCTGTGAAGGAACATTTTTTAGTAATATTATTTATTTAAAAAAGTGTTAATTTGACAACCCCAGTATTATTTATACTGGTACTTCTTGTGTACTTCTTGTGGTTTTGTGACTTTAGATGGGGTGCTCTTGATTGACCCGGAATACCTTAAAGACAGAAAAGGTAACACATATTGATTTACTGTATCTCCAGGTTTTTTTGTGTTGCCTGTAATGTTTGTTTCTTTTTTAAACAATAAATAATTTGAACCAAAACAGTATATTATATATTTATCACTTTCTCTCTTCTCCTCTGCCCTTTTACCAGTGTTCGTGACCCTGACGTGTGCCTTCCGTTATGGCCGTGAAGATCTGGACGTGCTGGGCCTGTCTTTCCGAAAGGATCTCTTCATTTCCAGCTTCCAAGCATTTCCCCCTCTGCCCGAGGAGTGCAAACCGCTCAGTCGCCTACAGGAGAGACTGCTCAAGAAGCTGGGCCAGAACGCGTACCCCTTCAACTTCACGGTGACTCTTTACTTTTGCTTTTCCTTTCACTTACACATTTAAGTGCATGTAATGTTCAGCTGTACATATGCGTTTTCAACCAGAGTAAAAATTACAACTTTACAGACCCAATCAAATTTGCTAAAAACTTTCCTATGTGACACTGTTAGATTTTTATATTCTGTGACCAAGTTAGTTTGCTAAAGTAATTTTATTTGTTGGACAGATTCCTCAGAACCTTCCCTGCTCAGTGACTCTACAGCCCGGCCCAGAAGACACAGGAAAGGTAATGACGCTAGGCATGTCCAAAGCTACATCTTCTCAAGATCAACTTAAACAAGTCTACTTTTTAATTGACCAACATATCCCTAAGCTACATGCGCGTACACATTGTTTAAAACATCTTTTCTTTTCTCTCAGTGGTCATTTATCCCTGCATTTTGACTTATAGGCATGTGGTGTTGACTTTGAGGTCAGGGCATTCTGTGCTAAAACTGTGGATGAGAAGACTCACAAACGGTAAAGTGTCGCTCCTTGTGAGTTTCTTTTCTTTTTCACTGTTTATTCTCATTGAGTGGCCTGTTTACTTATCAGGTACAATATATCGGAAATATTAACCGGTGCATTGATGTTTGAGTCCCTTTCCCAAATAATGTTCAGGTTGTATAGACTACCGTTCAAAAAGTTTAGAGTCCGGAAATGTTTTTTTTTTTAAAGAAATTAATACTCTTTTTTCAGCAAGGATGCATTAAATTATTAAAAAGTTTCAGTAAAGTTTTTCTTTTAGTGGCAGTAAAGACATTGTTTTAAAAGATTTCCATTTCAAATAAATGTAAAAACAAAAAAAAAAGTATCCTGAAAAAAAGCATCTCGGTTTCCACATAAATTTTAAGCAGCACAACTGTTTTCAGCATTGATAATAAGAAATAATATATCATTATAGTACACTGAAAAATCAGTGTATTATAATGATTTCTGTCATGTGACACTGACTGTTGGGGACTGCCCCACTGAATGCTGGTTAATAGTTATTGACCGCTGCAGAACTCTTGTCAGGGAGTCGAGTCATCATATTGAGTTTGACCGTTTATTGCACAAGATTTGACCATATACACATGTTAGTGTATTTGAGGTAGTTTCTGAAATAAATAAAACAACAGATATAAATATTCATTGTTCAAATATAACCAATGACTCAACATCACAAATTCTATAATAAACAACTTTGTAAAGTGCACTGATATATAGAATATAAACTGAGAAATATATCAGCAATATCTCTGTGAGAATAACAATCTGCATAGTAAGATTACAAACAATGAAATATAAGTTATATATAGAAATGCGACTGTATCATTAATACAGATGGTAGTAATAATGGTCGTTGAAAGGTATTATCATACCATGTTAATATTATCATATTAACATAAAAATGTTACCCTTAAATGTAATACAGTTGTAAACATGAACAATGCACACTGCGATGCTAACGGGGCTAAGCCGCTCGTTAAACAGGATCAAATTACACTCAGAAAGATCGCTAAACTTCAATAACATCATAAACACTGTCGAAGTTAACACAATTGTGGTACACTGTAATAATCTAGGTAATTAACAATATACATCGAAGTAACTCACTTTGTCACGCACTTTCTCTTGCACATAAACGCTGCACCTGTGTGAGAGGACGCAGTATGACTGCCGTGCTGAGGTAACTTAGTGAATAGGCAGTTACGCTAAGACCGTACATGTGGTGAACCCTGCACTACGTTATTGACGTAAGTCATTGATTTGCCATCACAGGATTAAATTACATTTTAAAATAGAAAACAGTTATTTTAAATTGTAATAATTTTTCACAGTAAGTTTCATCGACTTATGGACTTCTTTCTAAAACATTAATCAGGCCCCAAACTTTACTCCGATGGAGAGATATTGAGTTTCTTTGTGATGTCAGTACAACAGAAGTTGTGTCTAACTGTCCTCTGCTTAACAGGAACTCGGTGCGGTTGGTCATTCGTAAGGTGCAGTACGCTCCAGAGAAGCCTGGTCCACAGCCAATGGTGGAGACCACACGCAGCTTCCTTATGTCTGACCGGTCCCTTCACCTCGAGGCCTCGCTAGATAAAGAGGTGTGAACATACATCTAGCCACAGGCAAACTATTGCCCTCTGCTTATAATTTATTGAAGTGTCAAGGTTTGATGTCTTTTTACTCGGCTGCTACTGAAATTGCTTTCTTTCAGTTTCATGTTTCAATGTAGTTTACTTTAGTGCATAATACATAGTGCAGAATAAGTATTACAAAGTAAAAGATCAAATGTGCAATGCAAGCAACAAAGTATTGGATTTCCTTCTTTTCAGCTGTACTACCATGGTGAACCTATCAGTGTCAACGTCCATGTCACCAACAACTCCACCAAAACAGTTAAACGGGTTAAAATCTCTGGTGAGATGAACATTTCATTTTTTTTTTTTTTCCAAACATGTATTTACAGTAAATGAAGCAATGCTTTACAACCTACACTGAATGTTTTTCACTGAGTGCTTTATGTTCTTGTTATGTTTTAGAGTTGCATTTAGAATTGCTAACATCAGCTAGCTTAAATCCTTTCCTCTTCCCCTTTTCCTTTCCTGTTGCTTTTGTCCTGCATCTTTATCTCGTGCACTCACAGATGTTTACTGCAGATAAATGTTGTTTACTTCACTTTTTCATAATTCATCTGTGAACGAATTGTATATCTTGGTAGCTCACAGGTTTGTTTGCACTGAAATACTGCTTTTGCTGTGCTGTGGATGTAGTTTGTGTCTCAAAAGTCAACGTGAAATGTTGCTCACAACCCAATTTACTTCTGTAATGTGGCATTTCTGAGTGAACTGGATATTTAATATCTACTAATTATTTTCACTGAAAATGTACAAAATATATCAGGTACACTTCTGTTCAAACGTTTGAGGTCAGTAAGATTTTTATTAAGACTCTCATGCCTTCATTTGATGATAAATACAGTAATATTATTAAATATTATTATAATTTAAAATAATGGCTTTCTATTTTAATGTTTTAGAATGCAATTTATTCCTGTGATAGTGCTGGATTTTTTAGTAGCCGGTCTTCCAGAAATCATTCTGATATGCTGATTTGGTGCTCAAGAAACATGTAATTATTGTTGAAAACAGTTGTGCTGCTTAATATTTTTGTGGAAATTGTGATGGAAACTTTGTCTGGATTAGAAAGTTCAAAAGAACAGCATTTATTTAAACAAAAAATCTTTTGTAAAATTTTACGTCTTTATTGTCACTTTTGGTCAATTTAATGCACATTTTAATTAGCAAAGTATTCATTTTTAAGTGACCCCAAACTTTTGAACTGTAGTGTATTTAATTTCGATGTGACGGGAGCAGTGCTTACTAAACTGTACACAAGTTTGTGATTGTGATTGTTTTGATCTATTCTTGTGTTGTTTAGATCTTCTTTTTTCAAGTTTGCCCTTAAAGGGTTAGTTCACCCAAAAATGAAAATTCTGTCATTAATTACTCACCCTCGTGTTGTTCGAAACCCGTAAGACCTTCGTTCATCTTCGGAACACAATTTAAGATATTTTTGATGAAATATGAGGGCTCTCTGACCCTCTTATAACGACTTTATTCCACATTTTCGTCTCTACTGCGTCACTTGTGGATGCGTGTTCACGACAGTATTATGATGCGAGCGTGTGGCGACGCCGGCGCTGACCCAGATCCGGAGTGATGACGTCATTACGCCGGATCTGGGTCAGCGCCGGCGTCGCCACACGCTCGCATCATAATACAGTCGTGAACACGCATCCACAAGTGACGCAGTAGAGACGAAAATGTGGAATAAAGTCGTTATTTTTGTTTTCTTTGCACAAAAAAGTATTCTCGTAGCTTCGTAACTTTACAGTTGAACCACTGATGTCACACGGACTACTTTGTCAATCATCTTGGTACTTTTCTGGACCTTGAACGTGGTAGTTACCTTGCTGTCTATGGGAGGGTCAGAAAGCCCTCAGATTTCATCAAAAATATCTTAAATTGTTTTCTGAAGATGAACGAAGGTCTTACGGGTTGGGAACAACACAAGGGTGAGTAATTAATGACAGAATTTTTAATTTTTGGGTGAACTAACCCTTTAAGGTCCTCTCATGTGCTCATGTGTAGTTTAGTGTGAATGTCAGCTGTCCCGCCTGTGATTTAATTGTGTGTTTGGTTTGTGTCAGCTCCCTCCCGACCCTGGTAACCCCGCTGTATATCCCTGCTCTCTCCCCACAGTGCGACAGTATGCCGATATCTGTTTGTTCAGCACCGCACAGTACAAATGTCCTGTGGCTCAGGTAGAAGCCGAGTGAGTAGCCCTCTTCTCCCAAATTCTTCATCTCTCTCTACTCTGTCCCTATCTTCACCTCCCTCATATTCAGTCCTCCATCATCTCTTCTGTTTTATCCTCTCCCCCTCTCCTGTTCTGTTCAAAGGGTCCTGCTTCTGATTTGACCTCGGTCATCTCTTCTTGCTCAGCCTTTGTTGCTGTAAAGTAGGAGTGTGTTTAATACACATCTCACAAAGGTTTATGTATGGTCAGAATAGATTTACCATTTAAAGGGACAGTCCACACAAAAATGAAAATTGTCGTCATTTTCTCACCCTCTTGTCATTACAAACCTCTGTGACTTTCTTCTGTGGAACACAAAAGAAGATATTTTGAAGAATGACAATGGTTCCCAGTTTCTTTGTTAACAGACGTCAAGGGGAACCAAAACTGGTTACCAACAATATCTATTGAACAATAGTGTTCAAAAGATGACAGAAAGTCATACAGGTTTGGAACCCCATTAGAATGAGTAAATGATTACAGATTTTTCAGTTTTGGGTGACCTATCGCTGCTAAAGCCATGCTCGTGAAACCAACTGTCCCGTGGAAACTTTGTTAAAAACTTTGCTCCTTCCCCGCCAAATACCCAAGAGCTACTCAACCCTTGTTAATAGCTTAAAGTTCTGTGACCTTCTCAACCTTTACGCAGTGTTCATTCCGACTTTTAATAGTTGCATCCCTTGACGTGACACCAAATACCTCGATTCCTTCGTCCCTCTGCTGACAGCCCCATGAAGGTCCAGTTTCGCCTCATAGTCAATCGTTTTTTAGTGCTGATAGGACGACGAAGACTGTTCTCTCTCAGTGCTACAGGTTACAGATGTGGTTCTTTACTCCCATGACACCTACAGCAAGTCTGTGGGCCGACATTCATCACGGTGAGTCTCATATCTAGCCGTTCGTTCTGGCTCCCGTCCCTGGTTGTCAATAATGGCTGTTGGACCCCTTTTTCCACCATCTCCATGAGACAAGGCCTTCACCCCCCAAAATAAGGACTGTAGCTGTCCTTTCTGCTTTTTGTCTTGTCCGAAGCTGTTCAGTCAGCTGGTCTCTGCTGTTTTTTGAGGTCAGCTGCTAGTTTATTCAGCTTTTGTAACTTCCTCTCAGGAAAAACAATTCATGTATGGGTAAAATACCATCGATCCATGTATACTGTGTATCTCTTTTCCTATTTTTCTGTTGTCTTTTTTTCACCATATATTCTCCTGATCTCTAATCCTAAGGCATTGTTTATGTCCCCATAAACTACATTTTACAGTGTGTCTTTCCTGAACTCATCCAAAGTGCTGATTGATGCAACACATGAAAGGTGCTTTATGAGATTGTTATGGGCTGGCACACAGACATGTTCCTATTATCCTATTATAGGGATCACTGAATTAGGTGTCCTTAAATGTCGCATATGTCTGACAGCTCTAGGCTCTGTAAACAGCAGGCTGTGATGAGATTCTTTTATTTAGTCTGTCAGAAGACTTTGAGGAGCTTGTCAGTCATTTTGCATGTTTACTTGGCAGCCCTTATATGGGAAGCAGAAAGCTGAGTATTATGCAATTTATTATGCGATTGTGAAGGTTGGTTTATTAGTTCTAGATCAGCTACCATCAATTACAGTAGGATTTAGTAGATTTTTTTTTATGTTTTGATGCCACAGAACCACAAATATAATTATCTCATTGTGGGAAGCAAGCTGTAGAGGCCCATTTAGACTGTAATTTTTTTCCACAGACCCTATAGCACCCCCTAGGGGTTACCTGCAATAATAAATTAATATGTACTGTAGATGAAGTAGATGGAAATCAAAGTTTCAGTTTGCCTTGTTTTATTTTTATTTTTTTGTGATGTCAGTATTATTGTAGTATAGGGCTGCAGAATGATTAGTCGTGATTCACCGCATTCAAAATAAAAGTTTATGTTTACATACTATGTGGGTGTACTGTGTGTATATATATATATATATATATATATATATATATATATATATACACACACATACATGTATACAGTGGGTACGGAAAGTATTCAGACCCCCTTAAATTTTTTACTCTTTGTTATATTGCAGCCATTCGCTAAAATCATTTAAGTTAATTTTTTTTCCTCATTAATGTACACACAGCACCCCATATTGACAGAAAAACACAGAATTGTTGACATTTTTGCAGATT
>NW_015538012.1:251586-263258 GCF_001515605.1 Sinocyclocheilus anshuiensis
CCCGTGCTGTCTATGGGAGGGTCAGAGAGCTCTCAGATTCCTTCAAAAATATCTTAATTTTTGTTCCAAAGATGAACGAAGGTGTTACAGGTTTGGAACGACATGAGGGTGAGTAATTAATGACAGAATCTTTATTTTGGGGTGAACTAACCCTTTAAGGGAAATATGTTAGATTTATATATAAAATATTTATATTTATATAAAATATAAATTCTATAAAAGTATAATATATATACATACAAATATGTTTTTAAATATATACGTGTGTGTATTTGTATATACATAATAAATATACACTGTCCACACACATATAGTACGTAAACAACATTTTATTTTGAATGCGATTAATTGCGATTAATCGTTTTGCAGCCCTATTGTAGTATTATTTATGTACTGTATATATTAATTTTAATTAAATTTTAGTTTTAGTTCGTTTTTTGGTATTGCTATTTAGCTTTATTTTTATTTATTTATTTTATTTTGAATACATTTTTGAGTTTTTAATACTTACATTTATTTTATGTTAGTTTCCAAGGCAGCATTTCTAATTTTAAAGTTTTTCATCCATTGTTTTCTTTTTTCAGCCATATTTCAGTTATTAAAAAGATTTCCAGTAGTTTTCCAACTTATTATAGAGCTATTTTACCTCCCTTTCACCAACCCCTTATTACCCAAATGCATTTAGCCACAATTTTCACCATATACAGTTTTCAAACAATTTCTAGTACTGAAGATTAATCATAATATCTTAACAATATGGTCAGTGCTTATTTTTCTGATATACATAAAGCACAAGAACTCACTCTGTTTTGTTTTGGCCATGTTGTGCAGTGACCAGGTGTCACCCAGCTCCACATTCTGTAAGGTGTACACCCTCACCCCCACACTGAGCAATAACCAAGAGAAGAGGGGTCTGGCTCTGGATGGACAGCTAAAACATGAAGACACCAACTTGGCCTCCAGCACCATGTAAGTGGCCTTCAGCTGACAGTGCATCACATGCTGCTTCTTACGTGCTGCCAGAAAAAAGGCAAAGCATTTTAAGCTTTAGTACATTTTGTGTTTTTAGTGCTTATAAAGTTAACCCAACCCATATGTCCATAAACCCTCCAGCAGAACCTCTCAAACAGCTGCGTTGCTTTTTGTAATTGCTCTGTATGTTCAGCATGTGTTTCCCTGTGCTTACAGAGTGAAGGATGTGTCCAATAAGGAGGTCCTGGGAATCTTGGTGTCCTACAGAGTTAAAGTGAAGCTTGTGGTGTCTCGTGGAGGGTATGTCATTTGACACAGAAATTCTTCAGACTTTATATTTGTACAGAATATTCTAACACTGAATCCAAACACTTCTTTGTGTTTTGTTAGTGATGTGTCGGTGGAGCTGCCTTTTGTCTTGATGCACCCTAAGCCCTCCGAACAGCCCAACTCTAGACCGCAGTCAGGTAACAGCTCGCGTTTGTCATTATGTCTGCATGCATGTTTTATATATATGAAATGTCTGATATTTCCTAAAGAGATAGTTCACCCAAAAATGAAATTTCGTTCCAAACCTGCAAGACCTTCATTCATCTTTGGAACACAAATTACGATATTTTTGATGAAATCCGAGAGCTTTCTGACCCTGCATAGACAGCAACTGACACAGTCAAGGCTCAGGGGCTGTTTACACGACAACGTTTTCAGCCAAAAACGGGAAACTTTTTATGCGTTTTGCCTGTTCGTTTACACGACAACGGCGTTTTGGGCACTGAAAACGCATATTTTTGAAAACTGGTTTCAGAGTGCAAGTTTTTGAAAACGGCACAGTTATTGTTTCTGTGTAAACACCCAATACGGGAATCTTTGAAAACGGTGACGTCATGCACGTGTGCAGTACATGTTAGGTATGTAGACATGCGCAGTACGTGTCGATTTTAAAGGCAAGCGTGAACAAACATACACAACAATGGCGGAGTACATGGTACTGTTGTTGCTGCTCAACAACCAACAGCGGAGAGGCATCATATACAACATATAATCGTCACTTCCCTACAGGTACTGTTTACTAACAAGGTGACAGCGCCAACTACTGGCCTGGCATACGTAATACAGCGTTTTTGGCCGTTTTTGCCGATATGTGTCAACGCGAATCATTTTAAAAACGTTGTCGTGTATACATGAAACTTTTTAAAAACTGAAGGGAAAAACTTTTCCGTTTTTGACTACATCGTTGTCGTGTAAATGTAGCCTCAGAAAGGTAGTAAGGACATTGTTAAAATAGTCCATGTGACATCAGTGGTTCAACCGTAATGTTATGAAGCTACGAGAATACTTTTTGTGCGCAAAGAAAACAAAAATTATGACTTTATTCGACAGTTTCTTCTCTTCCGTGCACATGCATGCGTCGTGATACTCTCGTGAACACACGTCGAAGACTGACATGGAAGAGAAGAATTGAATAAAGTCGTTATTTTTGTTTTCTATGCGCACAAAAAGTATTCGCGTAGCTTCATAAAATTTCACCACTGATGTTGAAGCACTGATGTCATATGGACTATTTGAACAATGTCCTTACTATGTTTCTGAGTCTTGAACGTGGTAGTTCCATTGCTGTCTATGCAAGGTCAGAAAGCTCTGGGATTTCATCAAAAATATCTTAATTTGTGTTCCGAATATAAATGAAGTTTGGAAAGACATGAGGGTGAGTAATTAATGTCAGAATTTGAATTTTTGGGTGAACTATCCCTTTAATTATAGCTTTTATCTACTTTTCTACCTATTCTTTTTTTCTACTAATTATTATTATTATACACTAGACAAATATAGAAATATATACTTTATTTTTTTATGTCTTATAACTACTATTTTATTTATTTCTGCTTTTTCAAACAACAACTACAGTAACATATCATAATATTATCTTTATAAAGGGTTATATATTATATGTAATCGATTTTATTATATTTTAAAGTTGCTTTGAGTAAAAATGGCAGAATTACATTAAACATGATATATCAGTGTGTATATAAAAATATGCATGTTCCACGAACTAGCTGTGAATGTGATACTTGAAGCATAGTAGCAAAATTAAATTTTGACTTAGAAGATAATATCATAATCTTAATATTACTGCATTATTATGAGCATTTTTTCAGCATGAATAATGAGTTTTGACAATGTAAGTGTAGTTTTGATTTAACATTGCCTAATTTTTTTCTAATCCCTGTCCACCACAGCTGTGCCAGAGTCAGATGTCCCTGTGGATGCCAACCTCATAGAGTTTGAAACAAAGTGAGTTGGCCATGTGTTTCGTTCACAGAATGAGACTCATGCTTTCGCGTGTTTGCGTAACATAACTCTCATTTCTTTTTGTCTTCAGTAATTTCTCACAGGATGATGACTTTGTGTTTGAGGACTTTGCAAGGCTCAGGCTGAAGGGAATGAAAGACGAAGAGGACGATCACTTCTGCTAACGGCCCCTTCACACACATGACACGGTGTGGAGGTTGTTAACCGGGCGACAGGGGTGGGGTGTCAACCTGCCAGTACTCTCATACCTCTGCTCCACTGGGCCCATCTGATAGAGTGGAGCACTTACTGATATTTTCAGAGCCTCCTTTCTTTCTTTCCTTCACTCTTTCGTTGTCTTTTGGCTCCCTTTCACACCATTTTAGCATCTGTGAGGTGGTCTTTTAACTGACCTCCTGTTTCTCTGGTCATATGAACCACTTCACTGGGATGCTTAGTTGTTGGCTAAAAAGAATGAGGGAGAAGGAAACGGAGGGAGAAACTGATGGGTCATCTATACATCAATGTATTGTTGGTGAGCAAAGGGTCCATTGATTCAGGGGTGAATATATATTTTTGTTCTCTCCTTACCTTTTTCATTTCGTTTCCTTTTATTTCTTGTCATCATATTCCCACTTATATATCAAGTGGGCATTAATAGCTATGTAATTATGGTTTATGTTCTATGTTATTTCATTGTACAGTACATACACTGTTCACAAACACCATAGAGAACTTGAGTTTGGTGTTAATTTTATTCCACTTTCCTAGACCCGTAATCCGATCCATCCATACTTGCTTAGCAGCTTTTATGTTATAGTTATGTAAAATGTATACATATCATACGAAAATATGTAGTAACACTTTTCTGTGCACTTGTTGTGCACGCAATACTCGAATAATTAAGGACGTGGCATTTTTTAGTGGAAAAGTAGTTGGCAATACGCGTCGGGACACAAGCATCTGGTTTCTTATTGTAAATTTTAGCATTTATTCCACATGTTGAGTTGTAGAATATGTAAACACTGCTACAAGTCTTCAGTGCGAAATTAGCTTGTAGATAAAACAAGAGGACAGGGACAAGCTCTGTATGTGCCACACACACACACACGCACACAACGTAATTCCTCATTATTTGTGCCTGCCAAACTATTTGCCACAATGTGATGATTTGTAATGTTGCTTGTAAGTTAAGCTCAGTTTGGTTGAAAATCTCATGCTCATTCCATGTTTTAGTTCACAGAAACTGTTGATGTAACCATTGGACTGCCAGAAATATTTTGATGATGGTTATTTAAAATCGCATTTATAGCATGATTTCCAGGAAATTTGACTTTGTATCTTGTTCTCCCAGGATCAGCCCTTTCCAATGACATTCTTCATAGTTTACTACTGAACAATATTTACTTATATTACAATGTGTACAAGGAAGTAACATTTTGCAGTGAACAAAGTGGAGCTCCCATTGAAGGACAAAAAACTATCTCTAAAATAAAGGATTGCTGTGTTTAAAGCACCCATACAACCATGCCAACGTGCATACTTGATTTCAACTTTCATGTGCCCTTGAGTTGAAGATGAGGTCATGTCTGTCCTTTTCTGCTGTATAATTGCTGTATAATAGTTTTATGTAAAGTTTGGAGTCATCAGTGCAGAATCATAAAAACCCAGCTATGCAGGTAACTGTTCTGCTACCCACTGTCCTATAAATTCTAGTACTTCATAACACAAGAATGTAACCGATCAAGGTCAGTCATGATGTATTTCTTAATCTAATATTATAATACAGACCTGTGACAGGATATCTGTTATTTTAAATTCAAAATGAATTTGTATGAAAATGAACCTGATCAATCGATCCAGAAATCTTCAGCTATAGCAAAATAGTCTTACAATTTGTACTGTCATGAGTCTGACTGGCCAGTAAAAGTCAGAGGAGGATGTCGAGTTGGTGATTTTAAATTTTGCTGAAAAAAAAAAAAGCTGATTGGTTCATTCGGTTTGGCAGCGTCTACAATCCGGGAAGTGATTCGCATAATGTGCTGCATTATTTCATGCAGACTGACACACAAGTGTCTATTTTTACTCCTTTGTAATAGTTAAGCCACCAGATTTTTACAGATGACACCTCTCTATTCACTGGCATATGTCTAAACCATAATGCTGTAATGCTCTGATTTAGTATTATATTCTTTATGATTTTTCAAAGAATATTGTAAATAGTTTATAAAAAACATATGATTAAGCACATTATGTGGAGTTGAGTTATGATGGACGTGGCTTAACAGATCTGAAATCTTTTCAGGAAAAAAACAACAACAGCAATAGGTTCACCTAGTTCTAAACCAGCTGCAATTGCATGCTTTGACAATGATCATTGAGATCTAATCATTGCAAGAGAGTAGTTTAATATATTAAATTATCTATTGGTTGCTACATGCACATTTATTCACTTTTCTCTTAAGAAAATAATGCCTTATCTCACATTGGTGTGGCAGGGAGGCCATTTCCATTTCTTTTCTGTCCAAAATTGAGTCCTTTGCTAGAAAACTGCATGCATTCTTGAGGTGTCTGAAAGGTTTGAGAATGCTGTACTGTTGTAATGACATGTTCTCATGCCATCATCTTAATGTAAAACCTTTGTTATCTCAATGGAGCCTGTTTTGTTTGCAGATTCAGTTGGCTCTAAGGTAACCACATGCTCATTTTGGTAACAAGAGCCCTTTTAAGTGTCTTAAAATTATTTTTAAGCTAATTCTCACAACTAAAATTGATACTGAATAAATAAAATATACACTACCAGTCAAAAGTTGGGAAACATCCACTCATTTCTTTATTCTTACTATTTTGTACAAAATAATAGTAAAATCATTAAAACGATAAAATAACATTTTTGGTGACATTTTTTTATTGAAGAAACTGTATTATACTTCATGCTAAATTAATAAACTAGTTATAAGTAGATTATTAATTGAAATTGAATACAGTGTATAAACAACATTTTTATTTTAATTCAATGGGAAAATGTTATTTAAAAATATTTTAAGTAGGCCTACACTGTTTATTTTAAGCATTTGGGGGGGATAAGAAAACGTATTTATGATCTAACAATCCTGTATCCGCCTCTTTCTGTAAAGACAGATTATATAGAAAACAATAACCTAAACTATTTTAATAAAATACCAAAACTACTCGAGGTTTGTCGACACATATCTACGAACACCGGTTAGAAGCTGACGCGACGTGTTGACGTCAACCGAGCTATACACTCGTCGCGGGGTTTGCGCGTCATACAGGGCGCTAAGATGGCTTCAGCGGCTTGGCTGCATGGCCCCAACATAACGCGGTTAACAGAAGGACTGGTGTCTGTCCTAAAGGAAGATAGACCTGAATATCTACCTGCGCTTCTAGCAAACTACCGTGAGCATGGAGTGGTCGGGGCTCAGGTAACGTTAGGGCTGAGGTCTTGTGCTAGCGCGCGACGCGAGGTAGTACGCACGCTTCTTTGATTTAAATGGAAGCTTTATGGTTATGTGGCTTTCCTCGTGTGCAGTGTATACAATGTCAAAATGAATACGAAACGTAATTATGATTTAATGATATGTCTAATGACCAGTGTGCTCGTTTATGTGGTAACTGAGCTGGTAGTCAAGTTCACATTAGTTTACTGTTTCATATGTAGTCTTATCTTAACTTATAACATGCCTCTGTGTTTAATTTGAAAGCACACTGAGGAGATGGCTGTCTGTTTGTATTAGTGACACTGGTTTGAATGGTTTTTCAGAGCACGGGAGCTGTGGGCGGTCTGGTGGGCATCAGTAATGCACGGCTCGGGTCCAGTAAGACCAGGTGAGCTGTCAAGAGTAAAACTCAAATCTTCTTATTTTACACAATATCTTCCCAGCCCTATCATTGCATTTTTCATAAAACATTTAAAGGCATTTCTTGCATGACCAAATCCTATCGATGCTCTTAGTCTTAAAAAAAACCCTCTTAATTTATTATTTATTTCACACTTTTATCTGAGTTCTAGATCGTCCTTTTTCTTATTAATCAGCAACTTTGTTTCAGTACTTTTCATGTTACTGCCTTATATGTTCAAACGTTTTATTAGAACAAACATTATTTCAAACAAGGAAATAGATTGTTACACATTGTCACTTTCTTTCTGTTTCAGGATCAAAACCAAAGGTAGTGCATAACCATTAATAGAGTAGAGAAAAGGAATAGAACAGAAGGAGAAAAGAAACACAAACTAATCAAGATTAAAAATCAATTAATCATTAATATTCCACATACATTCATGCATAATACATTAGACAGAAGGTAGGATGTTAAGAGACTAAAGGTAATTTATAAAGGAATGTTGTTTACAAAAAATTGAATAAATGAACAAAAACAATAATTTTCCAAGAACATCTAACTTTTTACAGTTTCAGAAAAAGACACTGCCTGATTTTCTGTGTATGTTGTGTTCCTCTGTTGTTTTAGATAAAAGCATCTAATAAATGATAGTACGATTCTTTCTTAGGGGCCTCTGAATGTGACCCAAAATACATTTTGTAAAATTTTATTTATAACCAGTGTGACATTCAGCAAAAACATTTAGGTTTTGCATCTACATGATCTAAATGCATCTTAATGGTCTTGTGAGCAATGCATCCATCTATTTATATTTTATTTGTAGCAAATGTTTTGATATTGTAATTTTTAATCAAAATGTCATAACTGGACCTTGCAGTGAGACTTCTCTTTGGTGACGTATGCTGGATTTGTCCAATCATTCAGTCCAATTATCTCTTTCTTACAACCGACTGCAAGCTCTCATGCAGATCTGCCTCCATCCAATCAGCCGATGAACAGAATCAAGTTTTCTTCTTCGATGATCCCTTTCACTCCAAAGTACATCACAATATGAAAAAACAGATCTGTTGCTACTTGTTTCATCGTGACTTTATATGGACGTGATGATGTGTGTTTCAGGTTTGAGGGTCTCTGTCTCCTGGCTGTGCTGGTGAAGGACAGTTCGAGTGAAGTGTTCCAGCAGCATTGCCTTTCATGGCTGCGAACTCTGCAGCAGGTCATTCAGGTGAGAGATGTCTTCAGAAATTTGCTTTCTGTTCTCTTGCCTGGATCCACTTAATAGGTCTTTCCTGATTTTTTTTTTATTCAGTTCTGTAAGATTTAGTAATGTATCTGCTGTTGTTCTCGAACTCACAGTCCCAGGCCCCTCTCCCCACCGTGCAGCTTACTGTGAGTGTGCTGCAGGACCTGTTGCAGTACTCATCCCAGCTGCCAGAGCTGGCCAGGGAGGTGGGGCTCAACTCCATCCTGGGCATCCTGACCTCCCTGCTCAGTCTCAAATCTGAGGTAAAAATGCGTGTGTGTCCATGTCACATTTAGATTTAAATCAGTTCAACTGTAGCCTTAAATCACATTAATTTTGTACCGTTATGTCACTGAGTATTTCTTAGTTAATGCCGAGCTTGTTTACTTGTGGAAAGTGTTGTCCTCATATATACAGTGCACAGCATAAATGAGTACACCCCCTCTAAAACTTAACAAATTCAGCAATTACTCTTTACTTAGAAGACACGTTAGGGTTCTTTGGAGATATAATGTTCCAACAAGCCTGCTTGATCAATTACCAAAGAAGAATGCCAAAATTATTCAGCAAAATAAGATTTTCTTATCAAAGTGATAAAATGTTGTGTTGCCAAAATGAGTACACCCTCCTGAAAGTTACTAAAAAAAAAAAAAGTGTATAGGTTTAAGGCTATTTTTGATCAACAGGTACGTATATTGAACCAAAACTTTTAAAGACAAGTAATTTCCTGACAATTAAAAGTGTTATATAGCCCACTGAATCATACTCAGACTTAATGCTGGCAGCAGTGGAACCGCTTGGGAGAGAACTGCCAGGTGACTTATTTCTTAGCATAAAAGAGGACAATGGTACAAGAGGAATACCAAATTATTGTTTTAAGTATGAAAATATAGCAGAAGTAGCACCATCATTCAAAAACAATGGACTTGTGATAAGGCTCCTGAAATAATCAGGGCCCGTATGTATAAAACTTCTCAGAAATGCTCTTAAGAATAGTCTTAAGCTTTGACTTAAGTGTCAACAATGAATATATTCATTCTCCCAAGGTGAAAATCCTTCAGTGGACTTGTATTTCACTCAATCTTAACGCTCTTGAGCAACTGTGGGGGATTGTGTAGAGACGAGCTGAGCAAAACTCCCCATTAAAGATCAGAGCATTTAAGGAGGTCGTCCTCCAGGAGTTAAACAGGACAGATGTGAAAATTTGTCATGAACTTGTACACTCAGTGCCAAGAAGGGTCAGAGCAGTATATTTTAAGTTCTGGAGGACATACCAAGTACTAGAATATTATACATTTTCTGAATTAAATCTAGGGTGTACTCATTTCTGCAATCCTTCATTTAAACAAAATTGGCTAATTTACTTATCTTACAGAAAATATTGGCATATGTTTTGTTGTTTTTATTAAGTATATGTTTAATATGTTTACATTTTGCCGTCTTTCCATTAATTATATTAGTGATTAAGAAAATACATCTTTTATATTTATTCAGAGGGGGTGTACTCATTTATGCTGTGCACTGTACACTAACATTGAAAGGTTTGGGGTCAATACTTTCTTTGTTGTTGCTGAATAATAAAAGAACAAGCATGACAGTAAAGACATTGATATTGTATGAAACAAAACATTTTTTTAAATTAAAATAAATACAAGTTCAAAAGAACAGCATTTATTAAAGCATCCTGAAAATTTTTGTCATGGTTTCCACAAAGATATTAAGCAACACAACTGTTTTCAACATTGTTAATAAGTATTTCTTGAAAACCAGATTAGTATATTACAATGATTTCTGAAATATCATGTGGCACTGAAGTCTGGCTGCTGAAAACCCAGCTTTGCCATCACAGGAATAAATTACATTTCCCAAAATAGAAAAGTTATTTTAATTTGTAATAATATTTTTCAATATAATCTTATCGCATTTTTGATCGAATAAGTGCAACTTTAATTAAAAAATCTTACCGACCACAAACTTCTGAACAGTATTGTATATTGTGTATTAAACTGAGAACAATGAAATTTGTTATGCCACAAAAAGCATCAAAATGTTTTTGTTTTTTTTGTCATAGTGCCACCTAGTTGCTATGAAAGGAATGATGGCATGCATGATCTACTACCCACGGGCCTGCGGATCTCTGAGGGTCAGTATAATCAATAACCATTAATGATATCTTTTTTTTTTTTTTTTTTCAGTTACTTCGTATCGGAATAATCTAATTATTGTCCCTTACAGGAAAAGCTTGGAGCGTATTTCCTGTCTAAGATGGACTCGGATAATCCTAAAGTGCAAGAGGTTAGTTACATCTGGTTGTGGAATTAAAGGATAATGTGTGTAGCTAATTGCTCAAAACAACTGAATCAAAATTTCTGCATTATAATTCTCATTTTTATTCATTGGAAGGTGGCTTGTGAATGTTATGGCCGAGTGCCCTGTCTCGGTGGGGTGTTGGAAAGAGGGGGAGGAGGGCGCAGGGCTGAGGGCTGGACCAATCAGCTGCACTGCCTTCTAGCATCAGCCACCAGCATGCTGGGACAGCTGTACCAGGGTGCAGAAACAGGTATGTGGTGTGTTCTGAGTGTTTGTGTTGTACTGAGTGTTAAGTTCACTTGTGTTAAGTTCTTGTTGTTTTTTTGTGACGTCACCGTTGCAGAAGGAACAGTGCAGTATGAGGGTCCTGGTGTGGAACTGCCTTTCCCTCCCCTGGATGATGTAGATCCCCTTCTGATCCTTCAGCTCCATCATCGTTACAAGGCCATTTGTCTAGCTTTTAAACACACTCTTAGGTAGTGCTTGTGTTGTATGGCTTAATTCATGGTATTTGTATAGCTGTTTTTTCCTGTCTGTTGAGCTTAGTTCATTTTTAATGAAGATTTTTGAGATGTTGGTCCATATTAGTGAGATGTATTTCCCTCTCACAGTGCTGATCCTGCATCTTCAGTCCGTCTACCTGTTCAGCATGTTCTCAATTTCATGTGTCGAGCCCTGGCAGTCAACACAAAGAGCATCGTAAGGCTTTAACTCTCTTTCTGTATGTTTACATGCACCTTAATGATGTTAAAAGTCACTGTTCATGATAATATTCATTGAACTTGCTTAATGTTGACACTAACTGAAGGGGTTTGTTTCAGAGTCCAACAGGAGAGGGCTATCTGAGGCTGATGGTTTTACCCTCTATACACAACGACACTCTAGAGCTTCTCGCTGCTCTCATCAAGGCGTAAGCAGACACACACACACATTTTCTCAGCTGTTTAAATGGGGACATTCCATGGACCAGTGTTTTTTTTTTTTTTTTTTT
>NW_015538012.1:263282-309736 GCF_001515605.1 Sinocyclocheilus anshuiensis
GACCAGTTTTTTTTTTTTTTTTTTTTAAATACAGCTATTACTAAACGCTAGCTTTCTGCATTTTTTTTGCCATTTTGAAAAACAAATTTAGCTCACAGTTTTTTCTGCAAAATATGGTTAAGTAGGTAAACACATCATCGCCTGCCATTTTTCACAAATAGGGTACAGAGTAGGGCCTGAAAGTGCTGTCAAACGATTAATCGTGATTTAATCGCATCCAAAATCAAAGTTTTTGTTTACATAATATATGTGTGTGTGTTGTGTATATTTATTATGTATATATAAATAAACACATGTACAGCATATATTTTGTAAATATTTGCATGCATTTGAATGCATATATTTATATTCATATAATTTATATAATATATAAATATATTTAATATATAAACGTAACATATTTTTCTTAAATATATACATGCATGTATGTGTATTTATACAGTGCTGCTTGAAAGTTTGTGATCCCTTTAGAATTTTCTATATTTCTGCATAAATATGACCCAAAACATAATTAGATTTTCACACAAATCCTGACAGTAGACAAAGAGAATCCAATCAAACAAAGGAGACAAAAATATATACGTTGTCATTTATTTATTGAGAAAAATTATCCGGTGTTAAATATTTGTGAGTGGCAAAAGTATGTGAATCTTTGCTTTCAGTATCTGGTGTAACCCCCTTTTGCAGCAATAACTGCAAATAACGTTTGTAACTGCTGATCAGTCCTACACAACGGCTTGTAGGAATTTTAGCCCATTCCTCAGTACAGAACCAGTTCAACTCTGTGATGTTGGTGGGTTTCCTCCTATAAACTGCTTGCTTCAGGTCCTTCCACAGAATTTCAATTGGATTAAGGTCCGGAATTTGACTCAGTCATTCCAAAACATTAACTTTGTTCTTCTTTAACAATTCTTTGGTAGAATGACTTGTGTGCTTGGAGTCGTTGTCTTGCTGCATGACCCACTTTCTCTTGAGATTCAGTTCTCGGACAAATACCCTGACATTTTCCTTCAGAGTTTGCTGGTATAATTCAGAATTCATTGTTCCATCAATGATGGCAAGCCGTCCTGGACCAGATGCAGCAAAACAGGCCCAAACCATGATACTACCACCACCATCAACTTTCATGTATTTAATATTATATAACATTAATTGTGTGACTGCTTCATTTTTGATTAAAGAATTGTATGCTGGTGGTTGCTGGTTAAATGTACAGAAGTAGCTGATCATTTGTGATGGCTTTTTTTTTTTTTTCGTGGTACAGTGTGGGTGGTGGACTGGTCCAGTATAGCAGTGTGCTCACAAGGCTTTTCTCACAATCTCTGTCTGCATGGACACCTCTGCCTGAGGCCAGTCTGGGCCAGCAAAGAGCATACAGGTATTACAGAAACACCACTGATGATGGAAAATTAAATATTATCCTCTTTGTGCCTTGTATTAACAATAATCTTGGGCACTCTGACCGTAAGTGGTCAGACATGATTACCTTTTTTATTAGCATTTCTGAAATGCTTCTCCTGTGAACACTTGATCACATTTCATTGTGACATAGTAACACACTGATGTAGTGAATAAAGCACAAAGTAGTATGCTTACGCTGTTATTTTAGTTAAGTGTCCAACCTTTTGACGACGTTCTATTTTACTGACAGTGCAGTGCGAGTGACCGTGTACCGTACCATTGAACTGTGGGTAAGAGTAGGAGGTGCCTCTCTGCTTCAGGCAAGCCCCTCCCACACAGAATTACTTTTCACTCATTTGATGGGTGACATCACACCAGCATCAGAAGCAGTCAAGGTAGGTTTAAAGGGTCTTTGTAACACAAACATCATGGGGAGTAAAATTAGAGATGAGCCTCCTGGGGAAGATGGGTGTGTAATCTGAAGAACTGAATATTTATATTCTGCCAGAATGCACTAAATTAATCAATTGACAGTAATATTTCAATTTCATATAAATGTGAGTCTTTTTCTTGAAAGAATCCTGAATTGCATCACGGTTTCTAAACTAAAAAAAGCAGCACAATTGTTTTCAACACCGTTAATAATAAGACATTTTTGGAGCATCAAATCAGCATATTAGAATGATTTTTGAGGGATCATGTGACACTAAATACTGGAGTAATGGCTGCTGATTGTTCAGATTTGCTATCATAGGAACAAATTGCATTTCACAATGTATTAAAATAGAAAAAATATTTTAAATTGTAATAATGTTACATTTATTGTTTTTTTTACTGTACTTTTGATCAAATAAATGCAGCCTTGCTAAGCATGTGAAACTGACCCCAAATGTACCACATGGTCATCTTTGGGCATTGTGTCATCCTGTTTTTAAGACCACTTTTTAATCAAAATGAATACATTAAATTGTAGCCCTGCTTGAAATATTTCCATTTCTTTCTCCAATGGTTCTTTCTTTTGCTGTCTAGCTTCGTTCCGGACAACAGTCACAGTCCATGAATGACCTGATTGGTTCTGCTGGCAAGTCAGGTCCTCGTCGAACGAAAGGATTGGGAATGGGAGATGGAATATCACTACAGAGGAAAGGAGATGTGCTAGCCAATCAAGACACGTGTGTCGCTGCTCTTCGGGGTGAGTGCTCAGTGAAGATCAGTGAATTCTAAATTTTACTAGCAGAAATAAACATTTATTTACTGATGATGAATGATTCCTTTACAGCATTAAGACAGATCATTTTGACCAGTGGAACTTTGTTGAAAGAAGATCTGCATAAGGTCTGTTCATGTTTCTGTTTTGAGGTCTTTTATGTTACAAGTATGGAAAGTTGTGTTTCATGTTGCTCTTCTAAACACTCTCTCCCTTGTTAGAGGATCCAAGACCTGGTGGTGCCTCTGTGTGTGCGTCTGCAGCAGCAGTCTCACTGTGTGCTGGAGGTTGGTGCTGTCAGTGGCCAGTATGGCAGCCCCTCTCCTCGCCGAGAGCTCTACCGCCTCTTACTGGCACTTGTGCTGGTGCCCTCTCCCCGCTGGCCTCCTCCCCTCTCCTGCGCAGTGTCTGCCTTCAGTCACGGACGGCGACATCACAACATCATTGTGAGTGAACATCCTTGACTAAAACCTTTCTCCAAATTCTGTTGCCCAAGCCACTTTTTCAATTGGTCTCAGTCAGTTTTCATAGATTTATGAAGTCAGTTCCAGGTCAACGACATTTTTTTCACTGATGATAACGAACTAAAACTCTTTTTGAATGACAAAAACGATGATGTAAATCTATTGACATTTTCGTCAACAAATAAAAACGAGACGAAAATGTTAGGGAGGGACGATTTGGGAAGAGATTCATTCAGAACGAATCTGCTGCGTGGTTCGGAGGTTAGATGCGTACATATGAACCAGCGGGACATAAGCTAACATACACTTGCTGCATGTCGCATAAAACGTTAAAAAATGTCAATATGTGGGAGTAAGAGAAGAGCAGACATATAGATAAATCTGACGACGCAAGAGAGAACTCAATTCGGTCCAGTTTTCTGAGCGCAGACACTGAAGCATACATGCAGAGAAAGCGCGTCTCGCAGCGCGCGAGTACTCTTTCGCGTCGTATGAATGGAGAATTACACACAAAATTATGTCAAATTGTCAGTTTTGATGAGTATTCACGTAAACACAGTTAATTACGTCTTAAGTGAACGTAAACAGTAGGGAGAATGTGTATCCGTACATTGCATCCATTGCAGCTGTGCATTTGGTTTTAAAGGGACAGCAGCCTAATTTAGTTGCTATTGAGTCACGAGTCAATGATGTTAATCAAGCAACAAAAGAAAGACAGAAAATCATGCACTGAAAACTGAAAAACTGTAGTAGCCCTAAAGATTAATCTAAATTTATTTATAGAAATAAATGTCTGCTTGAAAGAATGAAGAATATGGTAAACAATTTGCTATAAAGAATGCCATTTGTATTTCATTAAAAAGAAGACCGTGTTCTTGTTCTTTTTGAGAAGTGGTTTTATTTAATTATAACATAAAGGCATGTTGTGTGTCACCACCGTTAAATCGTTGTCTATCATGATAAAACCTTAATATCAAACCTATATAATGAGTTTGGAAATTTTAGAGAAATGCTTAATAAATGCACTGTAACTAAACCCATTAGATTTTAGCCGACTAAATTTACTGTAGATTTAGTCGACTAAAACTAAAAACAATTCAGATGACTAAAACTAAATGGCATTTTAGTCAAAAGACTGACTAAAACTAAATCAAAATTTGCTGTAAAAATTAACACTGGTCAGTTTCCATCAAATTCAATCAGATGATCCAGCAAAATAACCCCGTGTAGTTCATCACATTATCAAATGAACATTTAGTTTGACAACCAGAAAGTGTTATGCGTTTCATATTTTGAACTCTTTTTTTCTGAAAGAAATACCGTTTTGATATTTTGTTATAATGCAAATACATTTATGCCTAAATGTCCAAACATGTTTTGGGACCACTGTATATACGTTACAAAGGCCACAGAGTTGAGTAAATGCGTGTTGTAATAAGAGGCTGTTGAAGTCGGTGTTGACACTTAACAGCCCATTTCAGTAACACTTTATAATTAGGTTTAACTTAACATTATTTAATGCAGGTATCATGAACTAACAATGAAGAACAATTTTACTGCATTTATTAATATAGGTTCATTTATAAATATGCCGTTGCTCATTAATTTGCTTGTCCTTGATACATTACCTTAAATTTATATAACTTGAAATTTTGAATGTATTAATATTAGACATTAATATTAACAACATTATATGTAATGCATAATGCAGTTATGGTTAATGAACTGAACTGTGTTGTAAAGTGTTCCCAGTATTTCTTATGGTATCTCAGACAACCTCAAATAGACTCAGTTATGCCTATATATGTTTTCATACGTTTAAAACCAGTGATTTCTGAAATCAGTGTACCAAAATCCAGTCCTTTTTGTATACATTCCAGTTTAAACAATTTAACGGCACCCAACCTGTCTGAATGCGCAAACATTTAAAAAAAATGTCAGTATACAGTGATTGACGTACACAGACATTCATTTTGACATATGTATCGTCTCTTATGTGGCTGTTTGCTTTCACTGTGAAAGCTCATTCTGGGTGGTGTACTGGCTATGTGCTTCAAATGACGCAGGAAACTGTAACTGGAGACAGTGTTTCATGTTTACAAAGGTCTAAAGGAAAGTATTGAGAACTTAAAAAGAAACATTACACCTGGCAAACTGGTTCTTTTATTGTCTCCAAAAGCTAAATTTAGCCTATTTTAACACTAGAATAGAAATTGCCAAGTGAGCGTGGCCCTGGCATAGGGTTGTATCTGTCTGAGGTTCATCACACACCTATCAAATTTCTTCATTTAGCCAAAAAAGGAAACTTGTGCCTTCTTTTATTTAACCTCATGTCATTCCAAATCTGTTTGATTTAGGAAGGCAATTGAAAGGTATTTTGAAAAAGTATGTTTTCTTTGTTTTTTTGTCCATATAATGAAAGTCAATGAGGTCCAATGTTGTTTGGAGAATTTATATTTTTGGGTGGAATATCCCTTTAAGAGTTTCAACTACTGTGTCACTCTGTTCAACAATGGTGACGTTGTCTCTTTCATTATGTGTTGGCATAGTCAAATTTGTACTGACCTCACATAATGTGACTATTGGCACTTTCCTTTTTTTATTGTTTCTTTGTTTCCCTACAGGTATCGTCATTCTGTGCTGAAGCTCTGACTATATGCAACACCCTTATTCATCCTCGCACACCTTCAATCTCTCTCCCTCTCACCCCTCTAACTCTCAAATTAACCCCAACTGCCCCTGTCCTTGCCTCTGGCCAAAACCCCTCACTCTCCATCCCTACCCTCCTTGGTGGACCTGCAACAGGGCCACCTTTCCCTGCCAGACATCCCATGGGCTTAGGTCCCGCTACCCTGCTTGGTTCTTTGGAGAACCATCTACCTTTGGCTCCTCCGGTTCTTCCGACTCCAGCAGGCAATACAGCCACCCCAGGTGACCTGCTGCTCTCTCCAGCCCAACCGGGTGAACTGGCAGGTCTTGGAGCCCCTGAAGGTCAACGACAAGTTTTTGTCCGCTACGACAAAGAGGAGCCGGAAGATGTAGAGATCTCTTTAGAAAGCGATTCAGATGATAGCGTGGTCATCATGCCAGCGGGTATGATGATGGAGATGCAAGATGGAGCGGCAAATGCACAGTCATTGTCCCAGTCAGCAGTTCCTGCTGTAGGTGGCCTGCAGTCTTCTGCCCCCATAGTGGGTGAGGTTGGATCGGTTGACACTTCGCTATCTAATGAGCTGCCCACCTCCATTCCCCACCAGATTCTACCAGCTAATGCTAATAACATTAACTCTTTCCCTGGATCGAGCCAGACAGCCCAGCTTGTGTCTCTGGTGCCTCCTCTGAACTCAACTCCAGCTTCACTCTCAGCATCACCTGCCGGACTTGCAGACTCGCTGACGGGTGGGCCGCAACTTCAGCAGATGTTGATGCAGACTTCTCCAGGTGGGCAGCCACCTACATTGGGCTTGTCTTTACAGATGCAGCTTCAGAACCAGATTGCTCAGACCAGCCGCCAGCTCCAGCCGCAGCCCCCAGCAAATGAAGTGGACCAGAACGTCATCAACATCAACAGCTCCGATGATGAGGAAGAGGAGGAAGAGGAGCTGGAGGACGAGGATGAATTAGGAGAGGAGGAAGAAGAGGAGGAGGGCCTGGAGGACGAAGAGGAGGAAGAGGAAGGCAGTGACTTCATTGATGAAGAGTACAGTGTGGACGAGTTCGAAGACTATGAGGACGAAGAGGGTGAGGATGAGGATGAAGAGGAAAGTGAGGAGATCCAGCCGTTGGAGGGAGACAATGGCAGAGGGATGATGGGCGAGGAGGAGGCAGAGGTCATGATTGAGGCAGAGGAGCAGCAAGGGATGGAAATGTTCTGCATGGAGAAAGAGCGAGAAGTTGAACCAGGGATCGAGGAGATGGAGGGTGTGAGGAGTGTCTATGCAGATGAAAGAATTAAGGACAAGGGGACCATGGAGGAAATTGAGAACATTGGAGCGGTTGAGAGAAATGAACCTGTGGTTGGCAAGAATCAAATAGAGAGTCTTGTAATCAGTGAAGATGCAGAAGGCCATGAAGAGGACACCAGAGTGGAGGCGGTTGAACCTGAAGTGAAAACATGTGAGCAGGAAGTGGCAAGACCAGATGATCCTGCGGAAGATGCTGGGACGTCACAACAGAGTCAGGAATTGACTGTAGAAGACGAAGTTCAAAAGCAAGAACCAGAATTACAGCCCGAAGACACAACCAATCAGAGCACACCATCCACGTCTGAGCAAGAGGTGCTACAGAGTGTAGCCGAGACAGCAGAGGAAGAGGTAGAGAAAGAGAGTGGTGAACAGGGAGAGGATTCCGAAGCAAGGGGAACAAAGAGGAAAATGGAGGATCGCGAGGAAGGAGAGTCTTCTGAGCATGGCACCGAAAAGAAAAAGGTAACTGAGTAATGTCTAACCCTGGTGCTGATTTCTGAATTCTCCAAATGCATAGCCCTTAGCTACACAGGCTTGGATTGATTCAAAAAGAATACTTGAGCACCAAATTAGCATATTAGAATTTGCTGATATTTCTAGCAATGAAGACCTGAGTGATGGCTGCTAAAAAATGGCAGCTTTGCTATCCCAAAAATAAATTACATTACAAATTGATAAAATAGAATAAAGACTTTTTAAATGGTAGTATTTCACAGTATTACTGTATTTTTGATCAAATAAATATATCATTAGTGAGCATAAGAGATGTATTTAAAAATAAATAAATAAATAAATTTACAGACCCCAAACTTTTGAATGGTAATGTGTATTTTGGTTACCTTAGTACACTGAGAAACCCTAATGTTGTGTTCTCAGCATTACTACAAAGGCCAGCGACCTCAGTAATGACCAGTGGCGGCTCGTGGGTTTTAAAATAGAGGAGGCACACTAATTGTATTGGTCTGGGATCCCTGCCGATTATTATTATTTGCTTAACCACTTTAAAATGGCTTTTTGGTTGCTTTTAGTCAGAAAACGTAAAGAAAACGACACACAGCAAGATAATATAACTTCACTTACCTGGCCTATCACTTGAAGCAAACATCCATCCCTTCTTAAAAGTCTGTGTTAAAAGAGAGCTGCCTGTTGCGCCATTTAATTAAGCCGACTGCTGTAGCCTATATCCAGTTAGGCGTGTTTTCCCTTTTTTAAAATCTGCATATATACCTATTGAATGACAGCTTGGTAAATCTGTTGGCAATCAAATATTCAATATTGCTACTCATCATAAGTACTTGGTACATTATCAGTGCAGCGGCAGACGTTCAAACTAATATCACGTAATTTACGTCTCTATGATGAATGGTTGATATTTCTCAACACTCCTCAGCGCTGAAATTGAACACTCGATGGTGATTGGCTAATTTTTTTTACCAACGGAGGCACGAGAGCTCATCTCTCCCCCGGCCTCCCCCTACCCTTCTATATCATTAGCGGTTGTAATTACATCAGCAGATTCGGCACATTCGCGATAGAAAAGCGGTGCTTTCTCGTTATGATATTACAACTGTAAAATTACAAACAAAAATTACACATTCTGAGACATGAACTGAAATTAATTGTGAATTTTATTAACATTAAATCATCCTCCTCCCATTTTCACCTCAAAATTATGGGGAAGCTGTGCCTCCCCTGCCTCCCCCGACGAGCCGCCACTGGTAATTACACTGTTAAATGTCACCCTTTCCAAGTAACTGTATTTCCTTGAATATTGACGATTGTTACTGCCACAGTAATGCATGAACATGCATGGGGTATGTACTGTACATCAGCAAGGATTCACATTACATCAGCATGTGCATACTTGCATGAAGTAGTTTCTGGCCTCAGTTTGGATTAGTTCTTTAAACGATTGAGGAAGCCAAAACAAATGAGAGTGCCTTGTATGTCTTGTAATGTCTTTTGTGCGCAGTGTCTACTTGTTAACTACTTGACTTGTAGTGTTTATTCTGGTAATGGCATGTAAACAATATGTTGCTTATTCAGAGCATTTCTCTCCAGCACATTCTCTCTAACTCGCTCTCTCCTCTTGCTCGATCTCTTTTACAGATGGATGATGAGGCAATGGCTTCTATGCTGGCTGACTTTGTTGACTGTCCACCAGACGATGACGATCGCGGAGCCTCACAGTCACAGTCCTAACATTACCAGACTTCTCATTCATTCAATTGTCACATCAAAGGGGCTTTCCAATGAATAGTCAGAACCTGAAAGGTCACATTTGACTGATACTGTTGCCTCAAACTCTGCTGTAGTTGCACTAGAACAGCTCCAAAACGGTTTTATTTGATGAAAGAGTTTTAGGTTTTCATGTTAAAAGAAAAGCCAATACCATTGATAATGTTAAAGATGGAAAAAAACGTTCATAAGTTGAGAATAATAAACATTTAGGTGGTCATGATTGGTATTTTTCTTTTTCTGGCAGCTTAATACAAGTATAATACAGTAGTCACAAGTATTCAAAAGTGCTTTTATCAGTTGGACAGTATGATTAATGTGTTTTGTGGTCTTTTTTTTTTTTGTATTATCGTTTGTATATGTAACACACATACTTGCCATTGTGTTTAAAAATCATGCAATAAAGAGGATCTGTTATGGCACTTTGTTCATGGATTCTGTAGAGATTAGACACTATCATTTCTAAGTTTTAGGTGAAGTAAATTATAATCACAATTTGAATGAAATCATGTCGTAATGGGGAACTGATATTGAGTGTTCTCAAAAACAGTTGCATAACAGCAGCTTGGCGTGAGACATCTAAACGGTGAACTCTGCGGACATGGCATGCAGTCGAGGCCACAGGAATGCATTCATTATCCTATATAAATTCATTTCCTGAACTCTGGTCCTGCTCCTGCTTGACTTCCTGAGTATTTTTTGGTGCTACAGTACATTCCTTTTAAGTTCTCATTAGTGATATAATTTTAAAGGATGGTGTGATTAGATAAAGTGCAGTGCTCTCACACGTTGTCTTAATGGGACACAAATACAGGTGAAAATTGGTAAAAAATACAGTTAATGTAATTTATTCCTGTGATGAAGCTATTCATTTATTTATTCATTAGCAGTTTCTTCAGTGCCACATGATCCTTCAGAAATCATTTTAATATGCTGACTTGGTGCTCAAGAAATATCTGAAAACAATTTTGCTGCAAAATATTTTTGTGGAAACTGCAATACATTTTTCAGTATGAATGGATGAATAAAGTTAAGAAAAACACAGTTATTAGAAATAGAAATCGTTTGTAACATTATGCATTTCTTGCTGATGTTTGACCCAACACTTTTGAACAGTAGTGCCTTAAAATAACATACCAGAGGACAACTAGCAGACAGGAACGTGCTTACCGTCATGTACTTCCTCAACACCAAATACGTTTTGCATATATTTAAGCCTTCTGCCAACACTAAAATGCACTTGTAAATGCACACATGCACAACCTTAATTTTTTTTAAATGTTTTATTTTGCACTCTATCTTTTAATGAGATTTTAAGTTTAAATGTTATATAAAACCCTAAAACCTTCATGTCCCGTATTAAAAGATATTCAGGACCAAAAATTGAGACGATAATGTGAAACAAACCACTGGAAAAATAAGTGAAATGTCTTGGTTAGAATCCTGGTATTTGCCAGTACCCTGTTAAAAAGGTAAAGTATTGCTTGTAATTCTGCACAGAATGGACTTCTTTACAAATAAACTCTTTGCAGTGACAAGCTGTAACACTTTGACCTCTTAACTGAAGCTAGATGAAATGTGATTGTACTAAACTTGTGAAACCTCACTGAAGCTGCATGCGAAACTTTCACATGAACCCTGTCTCTGAGACAGCACAAACATATTCTTATGTTTAACCTTGTGGCTTTTCTATGAGCTAGTACTACCCACTTCCTTGAAGTGGATAGCAAAGAAAAAATGAATAAACAAATGAGGAGGTTAAAATATCAGCCCATAGAGGACTGACGGAAAAGGCTAAAGGGGGAGAGGGGGAAGGGATGGAAAGGAGGTATGAGGGAGGAGACCTGTAGAAACAGGACATTTTAAAGCAAATATCTGTCTGATTCAGTCAGTGAAACTGGAAGGTCAGTGAACAGCCAGTTACTGTGTACAAAGGGGTTTGCAACAGGCTGACATGAAAGAAGGAAACTAGTTGGTTGAGAAAGAAAGGACAGTGAGGGGGACGGAAAAAAGCAAGAGAAACTACAGCAGAGAAGGAGCAACACAAAAAGCAGATTTTCACCACCACAACATTCTACAGAGAAAAGGTAACATTTTTTCCCAATTATTCTTCAGATTTCTGTCAATTTATTGGAACATATTTAAGCAACTCCAATGGGTTTAAATCTATGAGTGTTTCTTTACAGGTTACCTCACTGGTAAGAACTCCGTGAACCTCTGTCAATTGGAATAACTAAGTCTAGGCACTTCTTTAAGCTACTTTAAGTCCTTCGAGGCACCTTTCCTGATGGCCATAATATGATGATGCTTCTAAGCTTTTAGGCTATGTATGTGTGTCTGTGTGCTATATATGCAAAACATTTTTATGCACCTGTACAGAGTGCAGTTTTATTAGCAGGCGTAACGGACAGATAAATCAGCTTGCTCTAAAATATCTTAGTGAAACCTGATCTGATAAAAGTTTTTCTAGATGTGTGGCTGTTGGTTAAAGATTACCATGCTTGATTAATTTGAACTAGAAAAGTGTGAGAAAAGCTACTACAACCGCAACAACTAATGAAACCCTTTACCGTATACTAATGCAGTTTTAAGTTCTATAAACAGACATAAATTAACACTGATCAATAGCATATCTTAAATTAATATTAACCTAGATTAATAAATGCTGTAAAAATTGTATTCATGATACCTAATGCATAACTAACAAATAAATCTTATTATAAAATGTTCCCTTCTATTCCTTAATATTAATACTGTACTGTTATATTTTTCTACTGTAAATACCACATACACAATGGGCTCCTTTATTTTCATAGTTTGAATTGTGTTGTATTTGTATTGTTACAACAGGGGAAGCTCACTAGATCAAATTGCGCTGAAGTGTCTACCTGCATTTGAATCTTTTCTATCTGATAATACATTGAGGGTTTTTATTTTATTCAAGGCCCTATGCTGATTTGATTGTAGGTGTGTCTTGGTTTCATGTTTAAAATTCATCACATCTATTATTATGTGAAAACAGGTGATATAGCCCAAGGGAGATCATTCTTATGCAAGAAATCCTCTTCCAGCCATCATTGTTTTCCACTTTCACTTCCACCATACATTGCTTGCTTTTGTTATCATCCAGGGCAGACAGAAACTGATTGCACAATACTTTGAGGCAACAACATGTGCTATAGCTCTCTATTAGATCATTTATGTAACCTATATATATATTAGTGCTGTCAAATGATTAATCGTGATTAATCGCATCTAAAATAAAAGTTTTTTTTTACATAGTGTGTACTCTATAGTTATTATGTATATATAAATACACATACATGCATGCATATATTTCAGACCGGGACCTCAGAATATTCAGGAACCAATAACTACATATACGTGACTCTGGTTGGAGAGAGAGGAGAGAGTGAGAGAACCGTGCTGGACAATCCAGGCCTAGACTTCCGCAGAGGAGCGGTGAGTAAACATGCTTGTGTGCTTATGATTAAATATACTATTTCTTCCTTTTTTCTCTGTCTAGTGCAGTCAAGATCTTTTTTTATTTACAAGTGACAAATGATCATAATGTTATGAAAAAAAATCACATTTCCAAAACAAAAAAAAATCTATCTCTAAAAAGAAGAGACACACAGCAATGTTAAAATTTTGACCAATAATGTTCAGAAAAATAATGGTATATTTTTATGCAATAGCCAATAACTGATAAATGGCTGAATTATTTTGAACTATTATGTCTACAAAATTAAAATAAAACACTAAAAACTATAAACAAACATTTTAGATGATACAAGTGAATTTAGACATCATGTTATTATAATGCACAGTTTGAAAAACAGATAATCATTCTGAGATTTGTTAAATACTACATTTAAAGGTATTATTAAATTATTTGTTTTTAAAGAATAAGTGAGCATTAAATGATAGCGAAATGTAATCTAAATGTACAAAATGTGAAATAACCATAACTAAATATGCAATACTGACTAATAATAATGAATTAAAACATCTCTAATATTGATATATTCCCGTTATTTTGTAGGTGGATGATTACACAGTTAAAAGCGCTGCTGATTTGGGTCCCCTGATACTGGTGCGCCTGGAGAAGCAGAAGTACTGGGTGGAGGATAACTGGTTCTGCCTTTACGTGAAAGTCAGTGTACCTGGACAAAGATGCAGCTATACTTTTCCCTGTTACCGTTGGCTAGTGGGAGATAAAGTGGTAGTAGAGCTGAGAGAAGGCACAGGTCAGTTATGTTGAACTGCAAATGCAATAACAACTAAGATCAATCTGAGATCAAAATGAATCCGCATGGTTAAGTCCTCAACTCCGGTTCCTTTTCTCTCATAGCCAAAAAGATCAGTGATGACACCTTGCCACTGGAGATATCTCACAGAAACGCAGAGCTTCAGGAGAGGCAAAAAATATACAGGTCTTCAAGGCAATTGCATACACTGAACTTATCACTGTATTCCTATCTTTGTAAAGAATGTACTTCTCACAAATCCCTGTTGAACTCGGTGTCTCACCTATCAGATGGCTTGCTTGGGCCCCAGGCATTCCAAAATGCATTGATGCCAAGTCAGAGGCCGATCTCCCCCAGGATGCTCGCTTTGACAACGAGAAGCGCAGTGACTTTGTGGGATCCCTTCACTATGCGTGAGTAAAAGGCACTACAGGTTTTGCAGAGCATGTATTGTTTTATTAGAGCGACTGACTTGATATTTTAAGGTGCATAAGCCGGTGTGTTCCCCTGTCTATGCATCATTTAATTACTATTACATTAATCTAATCACTAACTCATTTGTAAACCGTTTGGCCTCTCAGGCTTTTGGAGCTCTCTCTGAAAAAACTGGCAATCAAATTCGGGAAGTCCTGGAATGACCTGGACGACTTCAAAAGGATCTTCTGGAAGCTAAGAAGCCCTATAGCTGGTAACAATCACTAAATCTTCACTTTTTTGGCTGAATACCTAGCTTAGTTACCACAAAATATGCATTTCATGCAAATCACTTCATTCTCGGAAAGCTCTCTTCCCAGAAAATGTCATTCTGTAACATGTTTATGGAACGCAGCTATGTGTAGGAGACAAATGAATGGCATTTCACAATGTCATGTCACAATTTTACGTTTACTCCCACTCTTGGAGAAACTCTTGGACAACAGAAATCAATGATAAATTAAACAGCACTTACCTTGTGAGCTTTTTTATAGTCGCATGAACTTTACACGCTCTTTTAGTGTCTGAGAGAAAAATGTGCAACGCGTTATCTGGAGTAAAGAAAATACCATGTTATTCGTTGCTTATTGTACTATAAAACATTTAAAACTACCATAAAGGGCATATCAACAGACAGGTGAGCAGTTATAAAAACAGGTGGAGGTAGCGTGTCTGTCAGGAGCTATTTTTTTTGCTCGACGTTATTTACCTCATAAATATGCAAATGAGAACGTAATCCAGGGGTTAGAGATGCAGTGACGCAGTGAAATATTTAAACCTGTTTTAGCTGTTTGTTGATTGATTTTGTTTCAACCTACATACAAATGTGTTTCTAAATGTTATTAAATGAATAACATGAATTTGTGATAAATATTCTGATCAGAATACACCATGAAGCACTGGAAGGAAGACAGTTTTTTTGGTTACCAATTCCTCAATGGCTCAAACCCACGGATGATTACCAGGTGCAAGGAGCTGCCCTCAAACTTCCCTGTCACTGGAGACATGGTGCAGTCGTCTCTGATACCTACAACCACGCTGAAGGAGGAACTCAAGGTGAGAGTTTAGTGCTTATTTTCTTAAATACAATGGATTCTTGGAACAGTGGATCTAATAATGTTTCTTTGTCTCTCCTGCTAAAGAAAGGAAATATATTCCTGGTTGATCATGCGATAATGGATGGGATTCCTGCCAATGTAATCAGAGACAAGACACAGCACATAGCTGCCCCGCTTTGCTTACTGTATGAGCATCCTGAGAAAGGTCTCATTCCCATCGCCATACAGGTAAAACCTACTGACTCACATTTATTATCGTAATAATCTGGGATGAATATAGAGCAGAATTTTTCTTAGAGCAGTTATTCCTGCCTCCATCAGCTGAAAATATGTTTGAAAAAAGACAAAAAGCATGTAAACATGAATTCTGCTGAATGTTAAACTCTCTTCCTTTCAGCTTGATCAGAAACCTGATAAAGACACACCCATATTTCTACCTAGCGATCCACCTCTGGCCTGGTTGTTGGCTAAGATGTGGGTTCGTCACGCTGAATTCCAGGTCTTTCAGTTGTTATCACATCTGCTACGCACACACTTGGTGGTAGAAGTGATCTGTGTGTCCACACTCCGACAGCTGCCTGCTGTTCACCCTATATATAAGGTTAGAGGAAGTCTACAGGAATGCTTTTTAGGAAAGATACATTTGCATGTTTAGTTAGATAATCACTGTTACATCAAAATCGCTCATTCTTTAAATTATCCAGATGTATTGTATGTTAAGGGTCTTCTTTACTTTTTCTCTTATTGCAGCTCTTGACTCCACACCTGAGGTATACGATTGAGATTAATTGTCGTGGAAGAACACAGCTCATCTCACCGGATGGCATCTTCAAAAGGGTAAGTAAACAATAAAGCCTACAAAAAATACTATTTTTAGCACTTTGAACTTTGGGCACTGAATTTGTAGTGGTCCTGGATCTTATCACCCACTAAAACCAGCCAACCACAAACAACATAACTGTAGTGTATTTTGAATTCACTCAGTAGGTCATACATTTCAAAAATTGCGTTTTTCAGGTGGTATCAACAGGTGGAGATGGACTCTTGATTCTGGCCCAGAGGGAGTATAAAGTATTAACCTATCGCTCCCTCCAGCCCAAATTTGACTTCTTGGACAGAGGCGTTACTAAACTGAGAGACTATTTCTACAAGGACCATTCTATGATGCTGTGGGATGTAATTCAAAAGTAATGTATTTAAATAGGATTTCTTTATTCAGTGCTTTTAATTCTTATGCCTGTAGATGGACATAATTCTTTTAGACATTTGCATGTGAAAACTCACATCAAACCTATTTCCTTAAACGCTCTTTTTTTCTCTTAGTTTTGTTTCAGGAATAGTTTCCCTGTACTACAAGAGTGATAGTGAAGTTGAACAGGACTCAGAACTTCAGGCGTGGATTAATGATGTGGCTGTGGAGGGCTTTGTGGATGTGCCTCATTTTGGTAAGATATAAATATACATGACTGCATCACTGGACTCACAAATGTCCTGTAGTGGATAAAGGACCCTGTGCAGAACCCTGTGCAGTGTATTTATTTAGGCTTAACAATAGGGGTGTCGAAATTAATCGTAGCATCGTGATGCGGACGTGGACAATTCTGCATCAATGCAGTAATAGACCATAAAAAAGAAAAAACCCATAACTATGATTGTCTGTAAACTTTCGAATACTTAAAGCACTGCTTTTTGTTTATCACTTGTAATTGTCTTTGCCCCCCTTTATTACTTTATATTTTCTTGTATGTTTTGAAAATATATTTACTTTGTTTAATTCTTTAATTAATAATGAATATATTAATTAACGTAATTATTTTAAAAAGTTGCCTGCTTATATAATTTAATAAAAATGCACAAAATAAATTTGATATAATCATGATGCATCGTGATATTGAACTGAATCGAATCGTTGACATGATAATCGTAATCGAATTGAATCGTGAAACCAGTGCCGATTCACACCCCTACTTAACAATATACACTACAGTTTGAAAGGTTGTGGTCAGCACCTTGTTTTTAAAAGAAATGAATACTTTTATTTTGAAGGATGCATTAAATTGAGCAAAAGTGAAAGTAAAGACATTTATAATGTTACAAATGATTTCTGTTTCAGATAAATGCTGTCCTTTTACATTTTTATTTAATTAAAGAATCCTGAAAAAATTTATCTCGGTTTCCACATAAAATATTAAGCAGCACAACTGTTTTTAAAAATGGACAATTATAAGTGTTCCTTGAGCATCAAATCATTTTGAAGGATCATGTGACACTGTGTAGACCAAAGTATAATGGCTGTTGAAAATTCAGCTTTGCCATCACATGAATAAATTAAATTTAAAATATATATACAAATAGAAAACAGTTATTTTTAAATTGCAATAATATTTCACAATATTACTGTATTTTTGATCAAATAAGTGTAGCATAAGAGACTATTTTGGTGGGCACAGGAGACTTCTTTCAAAAAATATTTTTATCAATCTTGCCAACCCTAACATTTTGGATGGTAATATAAATCATCCAATACAATACACAAATACAGGTCACCGATATTGCATTTTAAAAAGGTCAAAAGACATCAGTGGGATAAATACACATGCTGCAGGCCAGATACACCATTAAGTCAAAATAAAACAGGAAAGGAAGTAATAAAGAACATACAGAATTATAATAGTGACCCCTTGTGGTCACTAGGGGAAAAACATGTCCATAGTATGTGTCTCATCACAATGAACTACATGAGCTGTTTGCCTTGTGCTTTTGTGTGATGGAACTGAATATAGAGAAAAAAGAACGAGAATGAGCTAAATAAATGGCACTTGAAATTGACTCTTAGGAGTAACTATTCATGTTTCTTGCATGTCAGGCCTAGCCAGTGAGCTGAAGACAAAAGAAGAACTCATCACACTGTTAAGCGTGGTGATCTTTACCAGCACAGCACAACATGCTGCCACCAACAATGGACAGGTAACTAACACATCACATCTTATCAAATCTAAAAATACACTTTAAAGACCTGATTATTTTTCACTATACTGAATGCAGGTTACCAGACATGAAGTGTGTTACCTAAAAATCAGTTTACAAGGCATTACATGGCTTTATTGTGATCACTGTTGCTCTCCCTCTCTGTACTGTAGTTTGACTGGTGTGCATGGGTTCCCAATACACCCTGCACCATGCGGCACCCTCCACCAACAGACAAGGATGCTGTCACCATGGGCATGATCATGGACACCCTCCCTGATATCAGCCAGTCCTGTGTGCAGATGGCCATCACATGGCATTTGGGCAGAGCACAGCCGGATGCGGTGGGTCAATAGCACAGGCCATCACAAGTGTGCTTTTATATTATTTATGCTTGTATAAGTACAATATAATCCATATTTATAAGTAACATCAGACTATATCCATCCAAAAGAAATTTCTTTCCATGAAGCATTAAGATTAATTAGCCTTTAAGAGATTATCACAATGATGACTTTAACAGTTGTTTCCTCTTTCCTTCAGATCCCAATGGGCCAGTATGTGGAACAGTACTTTACTGAGCCTGCTGCTTTGAGGGTGATTGATAAATTCAGAAAGGAGCTGAAAGAACTGGAGGAGCAGATAATAGCTCAGAATGAGGGACTGGAACTGCAGTACCTTTATCTGTGCCCAAGCCGTATGGAAAATAGCATCACCATTTAAAGAAAACTCTCATTCTAAATGTATGTGTATGTGCATCTGTGAGAATTTTCCTGAGTAGGTCAGCTAAATCTTAAAGTTAGCACACATTCAAATTACACCCAAAGTGCCTTTCCTAGCTATAGCTGAAACCTATGCCATTCTCAGGAATGACAGCAGAAATACTGTGACATAATTATGTAATTTGTTTAGTTTGTAACACTTTTTAAAGAATGAATGCATTGTTTTTTTTTTTACCTTCAATTTCATGAACAGTCTTTTTTTTTCTTCTGAAAATAGTTAAAACATTAAAAAATAAACTTTATGTCAGAAGTCACTGTTTTGAGTGGTGCTGAACTATTGTTTAATACATGTCATCAGCCTTACAATATGCACTTCATATGTACTGCATATATAGCCTGTTCTTCTTCTAGATGAGGACAATGAAACATGCATTACTACTATACTTTTACCAATAGCTGTATTAAAAATAACATGCATTGTACAGCTACTTTCCATAGCAAATAAAGTCTGTTTCGTTATTTCATATAGAATTTTTTAATACCATTTAACCTTCAGTACTTGCACATGAGAGGATTTGTTTAGAGTTTCTAGTTATTCACCTAAAATTTTAGAACCGTGTTGACAGAGACAAGGTCTACACCTATCTATTCCTATAGTGACATACTTCACATCAAAATCTTGAGTAATTTATTGTGACAACAGAACCAATGTGACCATGTAAAATTCCATTCAACATTTACTTAATGAGACTGAATATATGATAGGTATTTAAGTATAAATAAAATCACAATTAAATCATTTATTTACGTTTGGTTGGTCTACTGATCAAAAGAGGACTATAAAAGGCAAATTAGGGAGGTACCACATAATCATAATGGATAAGCGCACACATATTTTATGATAGGCTTCAAGATAGAAAGGCAATAAAGAAAAGCACAGTAAAATAGATAATCATTCAATCTTAAATATCTACACTCATTTAAGGCTTCATTTTAAGGCAAAGGCAGCATTACTACATACAAAGACAACAAAGGAACTTAGAGGTAGAGTTATACTCCAATCACTCGGTGGTACTAATGCACCAGATATTCCTTGCGCTTGTTCAGGTGAATTTGACAAAATGACAGGAATCCAATGCCAACGTAGATTGCTGCTGCAATGAAGCAATTGTATCCAACTTGGTTGTACAATTTATAGATGTTTTGCAGTGCCGTCGGCCTGAAATGAGAGAAAAGAATAGTGTGTTAGAAAAAAGCCAAAACCCCTTCGACAAGGCTACTGGACTACATTTTTGGTCAGGCTGAGGGGAGAGAAAGAAAAAAAACTGTCAGAGTTTCTATCATAAAGTCGTGAGAATATGTGACATTCCCTATGCTAGACAGACTTATTTTCCAGTGTGATTAAATGAGTAAGCGGAACTCACCCGTCCTCCATGTCTTTCTCTGTGAAAGGTACATCCTCTATGAGCACAGCTGAATGTGTGGTGAAAAAAATCCCCAGCATTGCCTAAGAGGAATAAGACATCATGTAGGGCTGTATTTCTCCCTTCACTGGCACTGTCTGCTAGTTTTCATATTCAGGGCCCCCACACCTTTATGTTTAAGTTGTACTACTTGATTTTTCAAGTAGTTTGTAGTAAATGGGTAAGGATTTTCAATATCAATATTTTTTTTATAATTATAGCCCTCACAAAGAGCAATTTCTAGCTAAATAAATACTTTAGCTAAAATAATATTGACTAGAAATTTCCATCACTTTTACAGGCCTGTGAATCAAACTTTTACAATTCCCTGACATTTCTAAGTGTTCCAGGACAATAGGAACCTTGCATTGTTGTTGACATTATGTGTGAAGGCAATTTACTACAGTCCCAAAAAAATTAAGATATGCTTAATGTATTTTATTGACCTTTCAGCATGGACTTACTATGCATAGAAGACACAAGAATAGTGACACAATAGAGAATATTTAACTTACCAGCATAATGACACCCCAAATGCTCAGGACCAGTCCACATGCTGCCAGTTTAGGACCGCAGAAAAGCAAAGAAGCCATTCTATTATAGAAGCTTGTCAGTTTTCAGTTACTCGGAGATGCCAGAGGACCGTTTCAAATAAAATAAACTTTATACGACTGTCATTTCAACTTTAAAAGTGACTTTTGTTTAAGTTTTCTAGCCTCGGTAAGATCGGCGTCAACAGTCACCCGATTAAATCAGCTGACTTTTTAGAGGAAGCGGAAGTAGAGGGACTGCCGAGTGCAACGCCATAAGAGTTTGAAACAAACTTTATGCACTTCGCTAGTATTCAGAGCTCATCGACTGTCTATTTTGACAAACACACTATCCACATCCATTCCAACCATCTTTTACTCGCTTTATTAAACCATTTAAGATGAGGAAATATAAAAGCAGTCACGTTTGATCGGTTTTTAAGCATTTAAAGTTTATTTCCCTCGAATTATGAAGTTTTAAAGGATGTTTTGTCCTCAACCGAGGGTTTATCTAAATGTTCTTTAAACATAATCTAAACCCAGCAGTTCACTGATGGTTACAATTTTGCCTTCATAAATGAGGCATGTTTAGGCTCGTTGACATTTGACACTTAAACCCAAACGGTTTACTTTCAGATTAGAAACACACTTTTTTTGTGCAGCTATCTATTAGGAGTTCTAGACTACAATCTACTGGGATTTTTAAAAAGGATGTATTCACTAATGTTTCGTAATGATTGCAAATGCTGAAACTGGACACCTGAAGTGGATACTTTTATGACTCTTTGCTCATTCTCCTCCCTTCACGTTCTCTCCCCACAACAAAACGTCGCCAAATTCCTTTAGTTTTTGGCTCTCTGCGTTGAGACATTTTTAACGAACAACATGTTGTATTGACTAAACAGGTGAAAATCAATAGATATAACCCTCTAAAGAACGAAGTGTAAGGAGGGGAAAATATGGAGAAAAGTCATCTCGATGGATGAAAAAGAGTGAAAAGGATAACGAAGACGAGGAGGGCGCGTAACGGGACAGCCACTCATGAAAACAAGATTTAAAGTCAAAGAAAACTATGGAAATTTATTAATTTTGACTTGTTGGACAGCAAGGCATAATTTACAAACGCATTCCACCAAAAAAGTAAGTATACCTCTAAAAACTAGGCAACACAGCAGTTTTAGGATACATTGTGTCGGTGCAATACGTGGCCAAAAGTGATAGCACACGGCTACATTAAAAAGCCTTTTAATAATTGGAATGTATAAATTACGTAAAATATGGAAATATATTCCTCATTATGATTTAAACCTACTTTCCAAAGTAGTATTTTTCATGATATTTTGGGACAATGCAGTTTCTGTGGTAGTACGGTAGATGGCTCTTGTTCTGGATGTTGTTTCTAGGGGAAAAATGATGAAATGTTTCGTCCATATTCTGTGAAAGACAAACAAAACACTGATGTTGCAAGAGAAGCTGTTTTACTAAGTAAAATGTTACTTACTTGAATTGAAATACACACTAGTGTCTAATATTCAGGGATAGTGTCTGTTCAGTTAAAACTAAGAAACTGTAGATATTGGTAACTATTTTGAATTGTTAAAAGTTACTAGACTAAGTACTATAGTATTTAATAAATAAATACTAAAAAGGTACCAGAATATATTGTTGGAGTGATATATGAACCACAGCATCCTATAGAATTTAATGGGAATTGAATAGGAAGAATGTGCAAGTTGTTAACAATTGAATAATTAGTCACTACTGGTAGGCTACAAGTAGCAAATGAATAAATGCTAGTATGTACTAGCGTATCATTGAATAATATTCTTGTAAGGGAAACAGGTACTGGACACTTGGATTATTTTCTAGTAATTCAAAAGTACTATATAGTATAATAACATAATATAATTAAAAAGTACTTTATAGTACTGAGTGAGTACTATAGATACTAATTCATTTTAAGGAGTAAATGTTAAACAGAGTTTGCCGTATATGGCAGTTGTGGCCTAATGGTTAGAGAGTCTGACTTGTAACCCTAAGGTTGTGGGTTTGAGTCTCAGGTCCGGCAGGGATTGTTGGTGGGGGGAGTGAATTACCAGTGCTCTCACCACCCTCAATACCACGACTGAAGTGAAACCCTTGAGCAAGGCACCGAACCCCCAACTGCTCCCCGGGCACCACAGCGTGTGTGTGTGTGCACTTGGATGGGTTAAATGCAGAGCACAAATTAATGTCATGTCCTTTCCTTTCTTTTCCTGTAAAAACATTTGGTGTTATAGAATTGTTATTTTTTTATTTTTATTTTTTTTATTGTTTTCCCCTAAAATATATTGTCTTCTTGATCCTCACTCTTATTCTGTTAGGTACCTTGAGAATGGATGGAGAAAAAGAAAAAGAGCGGGAGAGAGGAGATGAAAAAGAGAGTGATGAGACAGAGGAGGATGCAGAGGGGGCAGCCTTATTATGGCAAGAGGGATACCCTGATGATGACCTGGGCTTACCCATCATGCACTGGGAGGATCTGAGTCTCCGTATTGCTGAACTTGAGAAGCAACAAGAGGAGCGAAGACAGAGGGAAAAGGTCTGAATGAGAGTAAAGATAGTAATGTGCATTAAAAGATTAAAAAACGAATGACACTTCATGTTTTGGATTGGCAAGAGCTACAGTTGTTTTTACTATACTCCTTGACTATTTATCTACCATAACAGCCACCATGAATTTATACTGGGATGTTTTTCTGCAGGACTTAGACAGGTTGACAGTAGACTGGCCAGAAATCAGAGGGCTGAGCAGTCACAGAGAAACCTATGAGGACATGGAGGACGATTGCAACAGTCGTCTGACTGCTCTGACAACAAGGTCACACAGATTTCATAAATCTCAACTACTTTTCTGTTCACTTCCTCGAAATTTGAATCAAATCAATAGCAATAGTGCTTTATTATTATAGGCTTCAGAGCCAGATGAATCTACAGCTTTGCTTCATCAACAACAGTGAAAGTGAAGAGGAAGAAGAGGAAATGGAGGCAAAGGTAAAAAACGAGGTAAAAAAAATCGCAATATTGACATTTTCACAGTTAATCAGCACGAGTGTCAACATACTGTAATGTGAACAATGTGATATTTAAGACATATTTTTGTTCATGTCTGTTATTGATGGGATTTACTTGGTAAGATTAATAATTGCTTTTTATGCTCTTTGTTACCTTTTCAGGTGGCAAAACAGTCCAGTAAGAGTGGCAGCAATCAGAGGTTAGAGAAAGAACGTGGTTCAAGCTCTGCATCGACTAAGAAAACCAAATCAAGAGGGTTCAAGAATGATGTCAGAGCTGCACTGAGTGTACTCAGACATAAATTGAGATTGGAGCACAAACAGGTTAGAAAAGAGCACATACTCATGGTGTAGTGTCTTAAGTGTGTATTTTATTTTATGTGTTTGGTAACTTCCAGAAGCACACTTATTCAAATAGTTAGGCATTATTTTCTATTAGTTATGTAGATGCCATGTTCTGTACACTACCATTCAAATATTTGGGGTCAGTAAGATTTTGTTTTAAAGAAATTAATACTTTTATTCAGCAAGGATGCATTAATTTGATCAAAGCTGACAGTAAAGACTTTTACATTTATACAAAAAATCATTTTCAAATAAATGCTGTTCTTTTGAATATTCAGCAAAGAATCCAGAACAAAAAATAATTACAGTTTCCACAACAGTATTTAGCAGCACATGGGCTTTCAACATTGATAATAATAATAATAATAATGTTTTTTGTGCACCAATCAGCATAGAATTCTGAAGGTTTATGTGACACTAATGGCTGCTGAAAATTCAGCTTTGCCATCACAGGAAGGAATAAAATACATTTTACAATAAGTACAAATAGAAAATAATAATATTTCAACATAATACTGTTTTTTACTGTATATGATCAAATAAACACAGCCTTAGTGAGCATAAGAGACTTTCAAAAACATTTTAAAATCTTACCATCCCTAAACATTTGAATGTTTGTGTATAAATGCAAAGTCATAATTGTACTTCACTGACCCCAATCACAGACTATACCTCCCAGTGAGGCTGTCAGAGAAAGGAAGCACTATGAACGAAATGACTTGAAGAATTTCAGCTTGAAGGAGTTGAAAGCGCTGAGGACCTCACTAAGCAAAGACATTCATGGTAAGCCTAAAGGTGCGTCCCAAATCGCATACTTATGCACTATTCTGTGACGTTTTGTAGTATAAATAGTGCGATTAGTGCGTTCACACTGAAAATTCCAAAAAGTGCACTTTAAATACCCGGATGATGCACATAAATAACCGAAAAAATTAAGTGTGGAATGTTGGACACTTCATGCACTCAACTGTCGCAGCTTTAATTACGTACCGAAGGGGGAGGGGCTATCAGACTCTGATTATGAATGACAAAATAACCTTATATAATTCATACTATACATGGTTGAGTACATAGTGCATAAGTACATAGTGTATGAGTGCATAGTGTATAGTGCGTCATTTGGGACGCAGCTTCAGTATTATTTTACATATTGCGTATTTTACATATTGATGATGTCTGTTGTGAATAATTGAGTAAGTCTGTGTATGTGTGTAGACCTCAGTTCAGAGCTGGTGGGTCGACTTCTCACAAGGGACCAGCTGAGAACAGAGCAAGACGCCATGCTGCTGGAGGTACAAGATATGACATCACTCTGACGCGCAGTCAAAAAAAAAAAAGTATTTCCACTAAGGAACAAAATGAAGGGACCCTTCCTTTACAAGACTGTCCGTGAGCTGCCTGAACTAATTGACTTTACTGTGAAAAGCTACAGCACTCCATCATCACTTGAAAAAGACTTTTTCATTGTAGAATTTTTCTTGACATTTTTAAGGCACCGATGAGGATTTAAAACTGCAGTTTACACTCTTACAGTTGCAAGATCTAACTGATAAAGCAACAAAGCGGTACAGTATGTCATGACATGCTCTTTTGCTCAATATTACTCTTAATTTGTTTAGTGCCAAAGCCAATTATGCCAAGCCTCACATGTTAAGACATGGCTCATTAAATGCTATGTGTGTGTACATACATTGCCAAGCAACTCATAACTGGATTGTTTGTGTCACTGTTTGTGAAATACTTCAATATTATTTTGTGGAATAAAAGGGAATTCAGTATGATTGTATATGTGTTCTGTTTTGTTGCAATGGTATAATATTGCTCTTCTATTGTGTGTATCTGTGTGTATTTTGCCTAGCCAGAGTTTGTGTCATCAAAAGGCCAGCTCAGCACTAATAGAGGAAAGAAGAAAGAGGGAGGGACAGATCATGGAGCAAGAGATGACCAAGGAGGGTTGGATTGAGAGAATGGTCAAAATACTTCAAGGAACTGATGTGAAAGGGAAAGATTCAGGACTGAATGACTAGACAAAGCCATCACTGCATCCAGATCTTCTTCGATTTGCTCTTCTTGATAGTCGAATTAGCTGTAACTGTATTGGAATAGAGGTGTTCCTCAGGTTTTATTTAATACTGAGATTCTTTGTTTTTTCTAAAAAGGACTTTATCGCTCTACTAAATAGGTAAGTGAAAGATTTTTAACCGCTCATTACCAGATGTAATAGGTGTTTTTCGCTGTCCTTGCGTATGTCAATGGTGTTTTACAGTTACAAAACTCATATTTTGCTTACCCAGAAAAATGTTAATGTGTATCTTGTCTATAAATATTCTTGTCTTTTTAGTCTCACTATTAAATAAGTTTACAGCTATGCAGGGCAGTGAACTCTTGCAATATGTGGGTAATCTGAAGGGTTGTTTGCACTGTTTATGGTGTTGTCTGATTCCCCAAGTAAGGGCCTTGTTATTTATTTAGCCAAAGCAGACTACCTTAATGTCATTTAGTGACCTTCAGGTACTTACTGATTTATTTACATAGTGTCTTATATGTCTGAGAAGTGGTAGGCAATAAGCAATTCACCACGAGCTCAGTCAGCTGTGTGCTAACTTTACCAGGAGGTGGGGATAGCCATGACATCCATTGAATCCCAAAGGATGTTTAATGTGCAAATGGAGCCAGAGGGAGTCTAGGTGTAGTTGAACAAAGGCTGAAAGTTTCTAAAGCTGGCAATTACGTATCATTTATATTTGTTTTGAGGAAGAGGGATGGGGTAGAGAGTTCTGGTGTGAGGAACGGGGTGAGGGGTGGGTAAGATAAAATAGAACATAGAGGGGAAGTGTGGTTACTGTTTGATGGGTTAATGAAGTGAAAAGGGTCTGAATCAGCAGCATATATACCTATGCGCAAACAGTACCAGGGGTTGTGAAAGAGAAAGGGGGATGCGGGGAGGGCTTGTGTGGGATGACGACTGCTTTTAATGGTTTTGGCAAGCTGGTACTTTTTTGTGCATCCTAACACCAATGTATCTCTCATAGACGTTAAACTAGACCACAAGGAGGAGATCGCTGGAAACTCAAACAAACTTGTTCGTTGGAGAAGACGTGGTTTCAGAAGCATAAAAATGGGGGGATGAAACCAGGACGCTCCCTAAGAATCCGATTAAGAACTAGCCTACAATGACGACAAGTGCGCCTACTGTTTTGTTTGAAACAGAGAAGGGGGCAGATGCCCAGCTTTCCTCCTCACACAACTCTTCAGTTACTGGCTCCTGCAATATTGACGAGTCCTACAAGTACATCTTCCTGCCCATTTGCTACTCCTTTACCTTTGTCTTCAGTATAACCCTTAACTTTGTGGTTCTCTACCGTTCCTTTCGACACACCAGGCACTGGAACGCGTCCCTGATTTACATGGTGAACCTAGCCACAACAGACTTCATGTATGGTTTATCCCTGCCATTTTTGGTGGCCAGCTATGTCATGCGGGATGACTGGGTGTTTGGAGACTTCATGTGCCGTCTAGTGCGTTTCCTCTTCTACTTCAACCTCTACTGCAGCATCTTCTTCCTCACTTGCATCTCAGTGCATCGCTACCTGGGCATCTGCCACCCTATGAAGACCATCACCTTGGAGACCAAACGAGCAGTCAAGGGGACTTGCGTTCTGGTGTGGATTGCCGTTTTTGCACTAACGTGCCCAATTTTCCGTTTTGCAAAGACACAGAATCTTCCACGTGAAGGTAAGGGCTCGAGCGAGATGTTCATTAATTGCTGGGATGATGCAATTGATAAAGAGTTCCATGATTACATCCCTTACGGGGTCACGCTTCATTTCTTGGGCTTTTTTGTGCCGTTCAGCATCATTGCCTGGTGCTACTCGCGTGTAGTTTTAACAATATTTCGGACGCTGCACTCTCAACCTCCTCCTCAAAGAGTCAGAAGTGGGACGGGCTGTGAAAGTGTCGCAGGAATTGGGGGAGAGGGCATGTCAATCATCTTGGGGGCTCAATCGCCTTATGTCAACAGACGGCGCAAGTCCATCAAGACCATAATTACCATCACTCTCCTCTTTGCCCTTTGCTTCTTCCCCTTCCATGTCACTCGCACCATTTTCCTACTGCTGAAAGTGACGAGTAGGGTGCAGTGCCACACCATGCGCATGGTTTCCATCTGTTATAAAATCACTCGGCCGCTGGCCTCGTTCAACGCCTGGCTGAATGCACTGCTTTACTTTCTTACTAAAGAGAAAAACGGGCCCTGTTGTCAAAAACCTGAACATGCCCAGCATGGCCTGCTATGGCCACTTAGAATGCTGGGAAAAGGAGAGGAAGAGGAGAATGAAGTGGAGGAGATAAGGAACCACAAGGACAACAGGCCAACAGATAAAAACAATACACACAGAGGTCTGCCTTAAGTAATGAGCATGTAAACATGTGACAGTGCAGAACATCAACAAGTGAACCTGGTGGACCTGCCTTCGTATGGGATTCATTTGAAACAAACGGATGTTTTTGTTATATTCTCTGTATTTGTATAACTCTGTGTGTTCACATTAAACATGGAGGATCTTGTCGTTTTGTCTTTTCAAGACCCCTTAAAAATTGTTTTACTTGTTGATTGCTTGGATGGTTAATTAGTTATTGTAAATCACACACATATATAGAATAATAAATTCATTTATAAGGTGTCTTATGTTTGCAGTTGTTGGCATACCTCAGGGTGGACACATTTTGTGCAGGAACTATGTTTAGCGCTGTCATGGATTAATATGTCATGTTGTGAATGATTAAACCGTTCTAATAAACATTTTCTGAACCTGTTTAAATGAAAATCAAATTATGGCTGTGATCTCTATATATTATTAAGCACTATTCCATATTGGTATGTCTGTGTGAGTACAGAATCTAAATTTGTTGTAGAATAAACTACTTAAGGGTCAAGGTGTCGGTTTAGGCATCTTGTTTACATTATATTTCTTTACAAGTATGAGGTAAAGGAACATTACACATATTAGAAAATGCTGATAATTTCTAAATACATGTCTATATCATTCATTCATTTAACATACAATGACCTTTTTCCAAGTGGCATTTTTTTTGTTACTTTCTAAGTACACTGGGCATGAGTACATCAGTAGGACAGCACAAGCAGCCTACCCTTTGTCCTTCCGTCTTTCTAAAATAAGTTAAAACCAGATGATCCACGAAAGACCTCAGCTTCATAGACTGTTATTAATACTCGGTATTACATTGGTTAATGATCAGCTGTCCTGTTGCAAGATTTTCGGAAACAAAGGAGCCTGTCTAAACGTAAACATTTCTGTATGGTAGTAGTTGAAGAATGCATGTTATAGATGAAATACCTTGTCGGCATAATAATGTAACTCTTTCTGTTCTTACAAGATCTTAGGCCTACAATTTGCTTTTGCAGTAAACGATAATGTACTGTATATGATAAAGTCATGATAGTACTGATGAACAGATCATGTATATCGAGAATCATATGTTTTATAGGCCTATGGAAGAGATTTTTATTGCAATGTTAATTTTCTAGATTTTACCATATAAAACACAGAATGTCTGTTCGTTTCGAATACCTTAAACCCATACTAAACTCATAACTAGACAGAAATAAAGAAAGAGAGTAAGGTTAGATAACATATGTATTAAAAAGGGCCAAATATAAATTTTTTTATGGGCCCTGGTAAACATCTGGTGCATTTTTGTCACTTTATGTGCCATATGCCACAGGTTTCTGACCCTGTCCTGGACATTATATATCAGGCTCTGTGCACTCTTCTCGTAATAATATGTTGCTAGATTAGTAAAATGTAGTAAAACTAAGCAGTGTTTTCGATTCATAAGGCAAAAAACAAGCTCTTGACATCGACTGTACGATGCCAGCTCAGAAAATACACAGATAATACAACAGGGGGCGACATTGTGGCCATTCAAGATTTTAGTTTGGAAATTTAAAAGAAAACCTTCCCGACCTGCACCGCGGCTAAGACACGACCTGACGGTTATTAAAAATTATCAAAAAATAATTATAAATTATTGAAACAAATAATTCAACAATGAATAACTAGAATGGCTTATGTTAATCAATATGCAATAAATCCTTTTGTGGAAAAAAATATTTTTCAGTGAGGAAAATTTATATTTATTTTTTTATCTGTCCCGTGTCATCGCAGTGGTAGAGCTGCTGCAGTGGAACATTGGCGCCATTTTCAAACTTCAGAGCCTCAGTGACTGGAACTCTTGTAACAGCTACATTATTCCTCATTATGATTTTTTTTTTTTTCAAATTCTTTCCTCAGGACCCTTCATTACTTTAACTATTATTTTTACAAATATTGGGAACTGGAAGAGGATTTTCATAAAAGGTAAGCAATTGTTACTTCTTTATTTGTATAATTATTATTGTAATCGACAATTTTTTTTAACAAACTTCGACGAAATGTGTCCCCTTTATCATTGATTATTTACTGACTGCGAGTTTTATTTTTTGAATAGAGTAACACAAACATGTAGCTGTAAATACAAAGTAATGGTACTTTAACAAAATATGTAAAACATGTTTTATAGAATTACGAGGCGTTGGTAATTTTATACATGTTGTTTATGGTAAGCTGTTTCAGCACTTTTCTTTTGTGTTTTAAAGAAAAAAACCAAAACAAACATAACGTTACTTCCTTACTATAGTTAAGCAGACTACCTCCAAAACGTCTTGGAACCCGCTGGATAACGTTCAAACAACTTATTACAACTTAAGCGATGCTTTGAATATATTGACAGCATAAAGCAAACCGAATAAAGTACGTTAGTCTTCTAGTCTTTGTCATATGTTAGCTTTTAAAGACAATGATTTCTCGGTGCCTCTAATGTTCTGAACCACTCCCCTCTGTTGCTGTCCCCTCACCCACAACCAAGCTTCAAGCACTACTTTCCCCTCTTTTAATTCGCTCCATAAAATAATGGATTTCGACGTTAGATATATTCACGGCGATTTCTTCAATTGAAAGCGTGTAGTCAGGAATGAAAATAGATAGTCTAACATCGAAATGACAGTTAAAGTTATTCATTCTACATTATTTGAAAATCAGAACGTTGGTTCGTCAAATGACATCTTTAGGTGACGGTGTGACGAAATAGAACTCTGCAGAAAAATAACGAAATTTTTCGAATGAAACGTTAGTTGAAAACGCGCTTTGAGGTGACATATTCAAAACCACGAGAGAATTGTTTGGCGATGAATCAAAAGTTCAAGTTTCCAAGTATGCAATTTTCAAAACTATTTATTACCTGCCCCATAAAATAAATGTAAAAAAATAAATAAATAAAAATTCTCGATAACCGACTAATTGTCTGTTTTGAAACCTACATACATCTCATATCGATTCAGATGACTACGTTTGAACAACTCTGATTTTATCGCCTTTCTTGTAGTTAGGCAAGACAATAATTATTATACCACGCAATTAATATTCCAGTTTGTAATATCAAAATCTATTGTCGTGCTTTACCGTTTATATGTATCTAGTATATATATTTTTAATCCAGTTACAATTAGTGTTAAACCAATTAATCTGCACAGATATTCACACAGATATTCGAGTAGTATTATAGAATGATGCTTGACTTTGCTGCTGTTTTAAAAGTTGCCCTAAAGTGTTACAGTTATTATCAAAAGTAATGTAATGGCCTTTACAATGACCCTGTAACCTCGTGATAAAAGTACACGTAGTTTTCTCTTAGTTTTGGCATGGATTTTGCTTTATAGTTAATGTATTAATTCCAGTAGTTTCCTTGTCTTTTCGTTTTTTTCTGGGCTCACAAGATTTTCTTCATGAACAATTTGAACATTTGAAACGCTGCAGTAAAGATTTGGCAAGTCATTCTTGTCATATTGACTTTTTTTTTTAGAATGTGTATAAGTATGTAGTGTGCAAGTACTGCATTGGCATTGAGCTTTTTTGAACAAATGAATAAATGGCATAAAGTGAGGATGAGGTCTTGGGTAATGTATGCCATGAAAGCTCTGCACCTGTTCCTAGATGTCATATTAAACAATATTCCTTGATTTTGCTACACATCTGCTGAAAGTAATGTAAGGGAGAGGCTGGGCATGGCATGGGAGGGGGAAACCCTGCTCATTAACCACATACTGCCATATGATTTATACAAGTTTATATGATTATATTGTAAAACTGTTGTATATATTTGTAGTATTGTCAGTTTTTTTCTCATTGTTTAATTCAAGCCTCTTTATTTGCAGATTAAAAAAAATCTTTAGTGCTAGGCTTTTACGTTTTTAGTCGGGGTATTTTTAGTCTTCCTGTTTTGGTGTGTGGTTCCTGAAGCTTAGTGCTTTTGTCTTTGGTTGTACGAGATGATACTGGTAGAATTAAAAGGTAAAAGACAAGGGACTGTATATTTTGGTACAAAAATGATCTTCACAAAGAGTGCTATATGAATTTGCTCTTTCAGGTTAATCTTTAAGAATTTTATAATGACAGTGATTTTTTTTAAACGTGTTATCTCGCATTAGCTGTGTATTATTAATAAATTATTTTGAAGCTAATCTGGTTTTCAACCTGGTTGGTTGCTTTAGCCTGTAAAATACATTTTGTGAAATGTAAGGTTGTATTTTAATCGAACTTTCCATGACAATATGTTCGTCTGAAAATGTATTGATTACTGGACATTAATTTCTCTTTTAATTCTGCTTATTTGACTTGAATTATCACAGAGGTCTTTGTCTTGTCTGGCTCTATGTGTGCGTGTGTGTGTGTGTGTGGTTTGTGTGCACTATTGGACTATGGTTGTGCTACTCGGTAAAACTATCTGTAGAACCAGATCAACATATTCTCCACTCTTTGTAGCCAGCCTTGTACTACACAGAAAACCCACAGAGACCCTGCATAAAATCCGGCCACATTGAGAGCATAAAGAGTATCAAAGTGTAAAAACTTTGCTTTGTTTGAGCACTCCAAACTGTTGACATCTGTTTTTGCTGTTCCTCCTTTGTTTTTCTCTTTCAATGGATAATGAACTAATGGCGAGAATATAAAGTCAAGTTTTTTCTTTAATTTTGGACAATGCGTTTGGACTTGAAACACCCCGTGTGGTCGCTCGAGTTTGGAGTTTGTGGTGAACGCTTGCCCGCGAGTTTATTGCAAAAATACACCACGAACGCATAACACTTTTCCTAGTTTCATATCCCCCTTTCTGTGTGTCTTTGCAGCCGAGCCTTCTCCCTCTTTTGTTCCCCCCTCCCTCCCTTTCTCTCCGTTGGCTGTGTGAATGCTTTGGCAAGGCTACAAGAAATCAAGCAAGCGAGAGCTGCTAGCACTGACGCGCCCCAGACACTAAGCCCTAGAAATTAATTTTTTCCTCCGAAACGGTAGTGCCGGTGGTCCTCAAACTTCACACTCTTCTAAGGGGACCCCAGGGCGATGCCCTGATTTTTTGGGGGATTTTTCCTGTCCCCCGAAAATGTTAATTTTAATTGTAGAAACTGATGCCCCGGGAAAAAGGCTACAACCCCTGCTTTTTATGCCTACCAAGTTCCTCAGGCAGCCTCACTAGCTACAGCTAAGCAGAGGCTGCACACTGCACTGGACTGCTGGTCTGAAGGTGAATAGGGAGAGAAAGGGGTTTAAGGGCTGAAAATAGGTGCTGGTGGACAAAAGGTTTAGGCACTTATTTGACTCTTGGAACCCCACCCCCCAATCTGGAATGGGAGCCCCAAGCTCAGACGAATGGGTGTATTTTTGACCTGAAATTAAGACTTGGGATTCCCATTGATAAGTGCATGTGTGGGTTTGTTTTCCTTTTTAATTCTGTTTCTACAATTTTTTTTGAAAGCAGCCAAACTGTTTTAGGTGTAGATCTAGCTGTAGATTTGCGAAGAATTAAAATATTTGAGGTGGGCGAACTACTTTGTGACTTTAATCGAGTTTTCTGAAAGAATGAAAAAGTCTTTTTCAAGTACTTTGCTTGGCTTTTTTAAATACAAAAACAACTTCATTGAATTAAGTTGGGGAATTACTAATTTTTTTTCCCTACCCAGGTGCAGGAGACAGACTACACTGGAAGAGGGGAGGCCGGCGGGTTACTTTGGGAATACCAGGCACCTTTTCCTCTCCCCTGTTGCCTAACATGCTGGAGAACGGGGATCGAGGGTAAGTGAAATCTTTCCTGTGTCCGTTTCAAAGCTTAACCAAAACGGCCTCTGGTTTGAATGGGTGAGCAAAGTTAGGCCAGGGTGTGTATGTGTCTATGTAAGTGTGTGAGCTTCTCTTTTAGGTCTCCCTCTCCCACCCATTTGCTGTCTATCCTTTTCTCATTTTCTCTCTCTCCCTCTCTTTTGCTAACACCCCCCACCCCCCCTTTCTCTCCCTCTCTCGATGAACGACGGGCAGAAGTAGACAGAAGCAAATGCCTTCTGCAACTGTGCTGACGTGATCATTTGACTCAGACCTTAAATAGGCTGCCCTTTATGAGATGGAAGTGTGTTTGTCAGGGTTGATTAGAACTAAAAGCATTAAATGTAAAATATTCACTATCATACGTTTTGGAAAAAACGTTGGGTTTTTGTGTAGCACAATTTTAGTCACAGCTTAGCCTGCATTTTGCTTCTGATAAACTTCCTCTTTTTTTACTGTGAACTTCAGCTTCATAATAAAGGCTTAAATATCTTTAAGCAGAAATTAAAGATTGTGTTTTGGTGTGTTACAACAGTCAGAATGAATTATTTTGCAATAAAATCTTGATTTTCTGCTGACATTAGAACTTCATCACACAACATAGGGTGTGGTGTACTTAAAAGAAAAATGTCAAGTCCTTCAAAAATACTTGGTGTTTCTTTTTCTCCACCACAAAAGTTGATATTATAAATATCAAATACTTTTTTAGTCCTTTCAACTTTTGTCAGTTGTTAGTTTTGAGCAAATTAAAAATGTAATTTGTTTTTCACTAAAACAATCATTATTGTGGTTTTCCTACTTAATTGATGCCACATTTATGTTGGTCTAGTGTTGTTGGTGTAAGCTTCTTTTTTCAAAAAACAAAAACCAGAGAAAATTTTACAAGCAAAATAACAAAAAAATTAAGGGAAAAACAGTGAAATGTAGAGATGGGCCAAGATCTTTCTGCCATTTACCTTTTACACACTACAACAATTGATCTGCCATATGCCCTCATCTTTCAAACACCACTGGCTTTTCACAGATGAATAATACAATAATCTTGATCTGGTAGTCACACTTTTTAAAATCAGATGTTCCTCTCATTTTTATTAAATACCTCCCCCTATTATCATCCTCTTATCGCTCCAAAATTAAAACCTATACTATGTTCTGGAATATACTGCGGAGTGCAGACTTTAAAGTTAGTAGTTTTGTAACTTCTTATTTTTTGTTAATGTATACTTGCCACTTTTGCTAACGAATTGTCTTTTATAGAGGTTGTGAAAATTATTCTTTATGAATTGTACAAGCATTCTTTTCTTTCTGTCCTCTTATTTGTTTTTACATTTGGACAAATTTGACTCCTAATCCCAGGAATCCTTTAATTTGATGCAACACTTTTCTTGGCCAAAATTATTTTATTGGATAATTAAAATATGCAGTTTTATAATACTGTATGTGTAATACTAATAGATACTTTAACTTTTATCATAGTGATACTTAATCCTGTTTCACAATATTAAGCCTGAGAAGTTTAAAAATTAGAGATGTAGTGCTTTTTTTGGTGGTGGGGGGAGGGAGATAAAAATAAATAATTTTTAGATGTTTTTTTTTTCTTTTCACTCAGTAAATTATTCCAATGGTAATAAAGCCATTTTGACAGGCGCTAGTTTTTTCTCCTCATCTCCCCCCTTTGTTATTATCCTCCATTTTGTCTTCATCCTCAACATCCATTTTAGGACAGTGTGTGCACAATAACTCACTTATTAAGTCTCACAGGGCATTATTAGAATGGCATGAAAAGATGTGGGTGACCACGAGCTTCCTCATAATTGTCTGTGCTAAAGAAATAGCAGTAATGCTGTCAAACAACTTTTATTACATTTTATTACAATCTGTTCACATTGCATTCTCATAAAATTTTCATCTGTCATTATTTTATTTTTTGATAACTTGCCACTAAATATCCATTTCTATATTACACGTAATTAATTTTGTCCCTAATCTTCAGTGTTGGGGGTAACGCATTACAAGTAACGCGAGTTACGTAATCAGATTACTTTTTTCAAGTAACTAGTAAAGTAACGCATTACTTTTTAATTTACAAGAGAATATCTGAGTTACTTTTTCAAATAAGTAATGCAAGTTACTTTCTTATCCTAGTGAGGACCAGTGGAGTCTGTCGTCATCTTTTTATTTAGCCCAGAGTGCCCTGTAGCAGCACATCATGGTTTGTAAGTTCTAATGGCAAATTCCAAATTATGATGTGCTGTCACTGGGAGCCTGGGAGTTTCTCCATTAACATGGCAGCATTAAACACCTAATGTTCTGCTTGTATCATAAATCACAGTGTAATAAATGCATCAGAGGTAAGCCTCTTTTTTTAAATACAGTAACAAGTGGAGTGAGATGCAGTCTGAATTGTTTGAAAATGTATTTAGAATTGGGTTAAAACTGTCTTTCAGACTTGTGAATAAAAATGTGACAAAGCAGAGGGTTTTTTTCCAACTCAAATGACATTTTTACAAATGACCACCAGACACACAATAAATGATTCATGACTGAATCACCAGGTGTGGCTTAGGTGGCCTCTTCAGCGAGTTATTCCCAGGCAGCTGGGAATTCACATCCTGTATTTGTTAGTCTATATTTTAGGAGATCAGCATTGCTTTTTACTGTGATAGTGTAACCATTCAAGCTGTTGAATTAATCTGCATATATTTTGTATGTTCCTTTCGTCCTCTTTCCTCCCTTGGACCACTTGATGTCTCGGTGTGCCTGACAGTAGCAGCACATCAATATTGGCAGCTGCCCTCTCCCTGGGTTGCCAGTATGGTTTGTGCTGCTTCCGTCAGACAGACACACTCAGCGAGCAGTATGGAAAGCACCTGTCCAGAAATTAAATGTTATATGTATTTTACCTCGACAATGTCAAAATTAAAACGAAAGCCCTTCTTGTTGTTTTGCCTGAAAATGTCTAAGCGAAAAACTTCACATTAAAAATAACAAAACCTTATTTGAGTGAAATTATTTTATTTACAGTACAAAAAAAATGCCAGGAAATTGTGGTTTTAGTCTGTCTCCGATAGACTGGTGAAAACCAAACTGTGCCATCTTCACTGTTCTGCTTTTAGAAATGCCATTCAGATACAGATCTGATTTTACACCATGGCTGGTTGATTTCATGAGATTATCAGTCACTTAGTGAGGTTATTATAACCAATGAGGAAGAACAGAGATATAGGCAGAAAGTGTCATTGTGCTGTGGGATTGTTTATGAGGAGATCAGATGGACTGTATTTTACTCTTTTCAAACACAAAATCTGTGATTTAATGCTGATTTAGCTGTTCTTAATGCTACAACATTGGTAGGGCTAAGACTATATGACCAATTTGTTAACAGCCCAATTATGCAAAAGTTATTAGACTATGCCCACAGACCGTTTCAGATCAGATCAATAAAACAGATAAAAAAAACCTAAGTAAATGTAAGACATAAGCTGCATTTATGTAGTGGAAGATGCCACTACCACATTGCTCTAAGAGGTTTCCAGAAAAGCCTGGATGAAGATCATCTTGAGTTAAACCCCAGTCTAAAAGAAGTATTTTTTGTTTTATGTAAAAAATAAAATAAAAGTATATTATGAGGTAAATAGACCAAAGATATTACAAAATGTCTAAGGAAAAAAACAAACCCCTCCCCCTCCCCTTTTTTTAAACAATGTACCAAGCAAAGCATTGACACTCAACAACAGCATTTCAAGGTTTTTGTACAACTTTCCCCCAAAAACAAAGTAATGGTCATAATACTTTATTGATAATGGTTGAATTTTTTTTTACACAATGCCTTTACAATAACTTATTTTAAAATGATGAATTTTGGACCCAGAACAGAAAAATGTATTAAGCAAAATTTGCCAGCCTCTTAAAACTGTGTCCTTCATTGGTAAAATATGCCTAGCTTCACTATTAACGTAGAAATGAGTCTTTTCCTGTAAAAAAGAGAACTGTCTCCAGATTAAAAAACGCAAGTTTCCTGAACCCCGCACTGAAGTGACATGATTAGTTCCTTTTCCTGATTGTATGTTGCAGAAGATTTCAACGGGATAACAATGGCAAGTCACTGGAATTCATGATGAGACTGGAGTCGAGATTTAGACTATCTGCTGGGAAAAAATAAATACAGATATTGTTTTCCCCTTAAGGAATGGGAACAAGGGGGAAAAAAAACAGAAAAATTTGTTCAAAATTTAGAGAAAAAAAAAGTTTCTTACCTTGATCAAAATTGAGCTTTTTAGATGTAGAACTATCACCCAAGCCCTCAATATCTACCAGATCGCTGTTGGCATCAGAGTCATTCAGTGCACTGAGAGTGACATCTGAGGAAAAATTATATGAATGCAGTAGTTACATTGTACTATTCAAAATGCTGAAAATAGTTGAGGTTGAATGAGATAAAGTAATAAGTTGTTTCTAAAAGAGTAAAATAAATGAACAACACAAATGAATGCATTAAGAAATGCTTACCTGCCGTCTTTGATGACTTAATGCTAGATGGACCTGTGGTTGGCCGCTGTAAACCCGCAGTCACCACAACCTGAGACGTTGGCACAGCGATGACTTTAGGTGGGGCTGGGGGAGCCATAGAAACCAGCACCTTTTTGGTACTCTTCTTTGGTGAATCAGTGGATAAAGGAGCTCCACCATCTTCATAAGTCTTCCTCTTGACTGTTGTTTTCATTTGTGCCCTAATGTTTGAGAAATGTCTAATTAGATGCTGACAAGCTACACAATGAATAATGATGTTTTATGGCCTACAAACAGACATAAAAAACGGGATAACAATGGCAAGTCACTGGAATTCATGATGAGACTGGAGTCGAGATTTAGACTATCTGCTGGGAAAAAATAAATACAGATATTGTTTTCCCCTTAAGGAATGGGAACAAGGGGGAAAAAAAACAGAAAAATTTGTTCAAAATTGAGAGAAAAAAAAAAGTTTCTTACCTTGATCAAAATTGAGCTTTTTAGATGTGGAACTATCACCCAAGCCCTCAATATCTACCAGATCGCTGTTGGCATCAGAGTCATTCAGTGCACTGAGAGTGACATCTGAGGAAAAATTATATGAATGCAGTAGTTACATTGTACTATTCAAAATGCTGAAAATAGTTGAGGTTGAATGAGATAAAGTAATAAGTTGTTTCTAAAAGAGTAAAATAAATGAACAACACAAATGAATGCATTAAGAAATGCTTACCTGCCGTCTTTGATGACTTAATGCTAGATGGACCTGTGGTTGGCCGCTGTAAACCCGCAGTCACCACAACCTGAGACGTTGGCACAGCGATGACTTTAGGTGGGGCTGGGGGAGCCATAGAAACCAGCACCTTTTTGGTACTCTTCTTTGGTGAATCAGTGGATAAAGGAGCTCCACCATCTTCATAAGTCTTCCTCTTGACTGTTGTTTTCATTTGTGCCCTAATGTTTGAGAAATGTCTAATTAGATGCTGACAAGCTACACAATGAATAATGATGTTTTATGGCCTACAAACAGACATAAAAATACAAAAGTATATTAAATATATTAAAACATCTTAATTTTTTTTTGGGCTTTTCTGAATTTACACAAGGAATGGTGATCAAGAAACCAGCATTCCTTTCCAGATTTAAGGTATTATAACTGCATTAAAAAGTTAAAATTTCACCTGCACTTGAGGAAGACACCATTGAAATTTACAGACTCCTTACATTTGTTCAATACAAGTAATCTCAAACTCTGTGTGTATCCACCTAGCTCTGCCTGTAAACAGCAATGGAAGATACAAGGCCCATAATATCATTGAAAACAATACTTTATCTTGTCCATGACATCCTGAAGAAATTTCAAGTACAAATCCAAGTGGGATCATATTAAAACGTTTACATAAAAATGTCTCAATAATTTGCTAATGTATTACTAAAACACTGAACTTAACAATTTATTATATTATAAGATAAAGCAGACAAAGCTGGTGAGAAAAAGCAAAGAAAAAAAATTAAAATCATGAATGTAAATATTTTCCGTGTAATGACTATATGCATTACAAAGAGGGGGGCTGGACAAAATACCTTACAAAATTAGAAAAGTGTATATGTGTGTGTAATATACGCACTTTAGATTTGTAAGTGTAAAAATGTAATTATACAAAAACCTGATGCAGTGTGTATATAAAAGGACATAACGGAAAATAGACAGTAAATGTCTCACCCTGCTGGACTAATATCTGCCACTGGATGCAGCTGCATGGTCAGCTCTCCCAATTTTGTGAATGCAGCTCCAGCTGCAGAAAAGATCTCACCAACCTAAATAAGTAAAACAAGAAATAAATACAGCAACGAGCGTATCCGAAAACGTGTTGTTTTTTGCACTGGTATTAGGATGATCGTTAGCATGCTAGCTAATAGCTTTATTAACTAAATGAAAAACATGTCCAGTACGAAGGCAATAAAAATGGAAGTACACCATCAAGGTAAATATTTAATCTTGCTTTAGGTAAGTTACCATATTTATCAACACATTTAAGTTACCTTGGTAGAGGCTGAAGTCATTGTTTTGATTTACAACTGAGTAACAAAGGCTGCGCTTTAGAAATGTTAGCAGACCGCTAGCTGACTTGGGTACCAATGATTGACTTAAAACATCCGCGATACTTATTCTTCAACTATTTACATTATGAAATAATAATAAAAGCGTTTTTAACTAAACGGGTAGCATAAGTGCGCCATAAAGATGACGCAGTGATTCAATTGTACTTATTGGTCTAAATTACAGCCGTCTGTCGTTATTGGTCAACACCAAAGAGGTATTCAATACATTCAAAGCTGCGTTGAAACTGCGCAATGGGTTCACTATTTCTCTTCATATGCTCTGCTCAGTGTTCATTGATATATCCCCCCCAAAAAACAAGTTCAACGTATGATGTCTGAAGCGATACGTTTGCGGTTTCAGAAACTTGCTGGTTTTACCCACCTTGTTCGTCTTTGTGATCACCGAGAGGAAAACGCTGTTTTAAAATAAATAAAATGTAAGGTCAAATGACTTGTTTTTTTAACAATTATTTTGTATGTAGTTAATTTAATAAAAATACGTTATATATTTTATAAAAATACAATTATATATATATATATATATATATATATATATATATAACTAAACAAATATATAACAATTGCAAAAAATATGTTTCTATATTGAAAGAAAGCGTCGGCTTGCATTGTACAATGTATTATTTGCAACAATGTGCGTATACTGCCCTCTGGTGCACAAAACCATCAACTAGGATCAATGTTCAGATGTATTTTGAATGAGAGAAGAACCACACAATCAAGCAGCTTTCCTTTAATTAAATCAATAACTGTTTATTGAGGTTGCGTTGGAAAGCTTCTGACATGGTGCCCAGAGAGGGCGGATATGACAAATAACACCATGCGGAGGATTTGCACGATGCTGTCACTTTACACGTTTGGCACTAATTTGACAGTGGGCAATATCGACCAAATTATTAATAATAATATTAATAATTTAAAAAATAACAACAAGAACAACAATAACCGTGATTGCTATTATTATATGTTGTCAAAGTGCAACAAATGCAGAACATAATATGCTTGTTTAGCCATGTGCAATGTTCTACATATATTTGGGGTAGAATAATATGGATTTACAATATAATATTTATAGATAACATTTTATCTTTGTCATAAACTTAAGAGGCATGTATCCTCAATGGCAACTAATTTGCTTGCCTAAATGTGTAAAATTAGGAAACCTACAAAGCCATACTAAAGTTGATGCAAATGTGAAAAAAAAAAAAAAAAAATCTATAAAATAGCATATGGCACTCTATATTGCTTTGAAGAAACAGTTGATTTACAGACAGTTACAATACCCATGATCATTGCTGTCAATTCATGACCACAGTTTTGATCAGTCAAGTCAGTGTGACATTACATGAGCATCAATGCATTCAAATAAATATTCAATTTTAAGTGTATTTTGTTATTGCTAACATTAAAATATATATTGGGGCTATTATAATGTTTTTATAGCCATAAATGTGTATTATTAACAGACATCAGCACTAATATTGTCAGAGAGGATAACAGTCAGTTTTTAAAGCACATAATGCAGAGGAGTGGGTGTTAAGGGCATGCACAAGGGGATTTCATGGAGTGGAAGGAAAAGCAGCTGTCATTCAGACTCATAAACAAACACGCATAATCATACCGTTCCCACGTGACACTTGTCTAGCTAGTACAATATATTATTTCCATTTAAATGGCATTGTTTAAAGCTAATCTATATTATTCCAGTCATATTCAGTCATAAATGCTTAGTGCCGACCAATCGGTTTGTGCTGGAAGACCTGCTGTCTTAACAGCACTGAGTCAGATCCCTTCCACAGTGTTAACAGAACGCTAGATGAATGGTTCTAGACAAGTACACTAGATTTAGTAAAACAGGCCGACAGGAAGGTAATGAGACAGGCATAGACTAGCATTCACAAATTCAGCATGTTCATAATAAACATGAATATGCACACTGGGACAGTGTATATGAAAGAATGATTAACAGAAAAATACAAAATAATGTTTGATCCAGATTCACAGGCAAAATGCAAATATATGTATGCAATTCCACACTCGTAATGAATAAATACACAAAAATAAAAATTTGCTCTTTTTTTAAGCTAACTAAAAACACTCCACATAAGTTCTTTTGATACTTGATGCAATCATGCAAATAATTTACTTAAATAAAAAAATACACCAAATATTACAATAAATATAGAACATGATAGGAGGTGGCTTTTATAACCCTGTATTCTTGTTTGTCCTCACAGGTTCCCCTTGCCTGTGTTTTCCTTTATCATCCTCCCACTGCATCAAATGGGTGAAGGTAGGGCTGGAGTTAAGATGGCTGACACAGCGGGCTGTCATTTCAAATGAGCACTAAGTAAATTACTCTCCCTCCATTATCGTAATGAGAAGCCTTTCCCATCGAGAGAGCGAGACAGCAAGGGAAAAAAATGATATTGACCCTTTGGCACACAGACAACATTAGTCTTACTCACCAAACTCACTTTCTCTGTCTAAGATTAAACACTCAAACATACAATGCCCGTATGAAATTTGAACTAAGAAGACGTGAATTCACTAGCGATATTCCACATATAAATGCATATATTGACCTAAGTAGTTGGTATATGGTAAACACAGACTTTCTCTCTCATACGTACACACAAGAAGAGTCATGCTCTGGGCACTAGAATGCATGCAATGTAAGTAGCAATCGAAATAAAAAATAGTTTTAAATATTAGTACATTAACACACACAGACTTTCACACAGAAACAATTCAGAACAGTTAGACAACATACATGAAATGAAATGGCTCCTGATTCCTGCATGAAGATTAGTATATTGAGTTGGACCACAGTCAGAAAGCAGAGACCGCAGACAAGTTCACACGATAACTGGGATAAACTAGCACATGAAATACTGAGTAGATGCGGTAGATACAGAGTGGAGATAAATGTACAGTGAAGCAGCCTTTACAAATTTAAGCCTATAAGAAAACGGGATTAAAACAAAACAAACAAAAATAATAAAAAAGTGGGATCCTGAGGACCAGTGTAAATGAGGGTTTCTAGGTTCCAGTGGAACAGACATGCACGCTCACTGTTTAGAGGTAATATAACTATAAAACATTTTTCTGGTACATACATTTGATGACCGTAGCACTTGATAATCTCTAATAGCAGCTTGAATTCTCCTCCTCTACTTATATATTGGAAGATACCACTTATATATTTTGTCACATAATATAATTAATTGGTTGATAAGAATAATATCCGACACAGGAAGGAACAAAAGTGCAACATTCACAAATTAATTTTCATGCCTGCTCTGAGACTGCAATCAAAGAAAAAGCTTTGGCAAACTTTGCCGTTCTGAAAAAGAGACTATTAAGGGTTATGGTCATCAGTTTTCTCTTTCTTTGTTCTACGCTTTCTTACATTTACGTCAGATTTATCTAGAGATCTGTGCATCGCTCCTGCTTGCTGTAATGGTCGAACTGGCTCTTCCAGTGCATCATGTAGGAGCTCCAGCGATGGAACTCCACTTTCCACTGCCTCTCAACATCATCAATGTTGTCTGGGTAAGAAATATGAAAATACATATAAGGAAAACAACAGCATGAGGTTTGAGAGAAAGGCAAGTCAAAAGAGTTGATGTGAAGGATGATTTTTAAGAATCCATTAAATCCATTAAACTACTCAGACACTTCACTATAAAGTTACCACCCATTTAACAAAGTAGCTGCCAACAGCCCCCACAGGAGAATTTACGATTTTAAGTTACTATAGACAGGCCTGCACAACCCTCCCTGCCCCTACCTAAAAGAGCAAGTGTTTAATTGCTTCATATTCTGGTTCACTTCCAGTGCAATAGTTGGCAAAAGACATTTGTTTAGATTAGAAGAACAAAAGATACATTTGCACAGACAAGGCATTTCCTTGAGAAATAGCAAATGGTTTATATTATAGCTATTACTGTATGTTCTTTAAACCTCATTTGCCCACAGAAGGAAAGAAAAAATCAGATAGTAATAATAATACAATACAATACAATACATATATATATATATATATATACACACTATTAGGGGTGGAACGGTTCAACTTACTCACGGTTCGGTTTTTATCACGGTTTTAGAGTCACGGTTTCGGTATGGTTCTTATAAGAAAATCAGAATAATCTATCTAACTACAAGCAACAGCACAAATAAATACAATAGAGTAAACATACAAATAAAATAAACAGTGATTTTCAGTTTTTTTTTTAGGTAGGTCTAACATTAGTTTTTAGGTACAGAAATTGAATAAAGTAATGAAATGTAAAACAGCATTGCATATTTCATTGTATAAATTAAAGATTAATCTTTATTAAAGTTACAAAAGCTATTCAATCAAGAGCAGTGAGTGATTTCTTTGTTGTTGCTGTTTGATTAATATTAAGAAAGTGCTGTCAATTTAAGAGAATGCACTGATACAGTGCACTGATACTGACCGTTCAGCCGGCTAGGATACTAACCAAGACAGGCATTTTGACATAATTTTTGTGTGAATTTGTCCATTTAAACACAATACTTCAGAGAGAGCTTAATATTTGCGCACGTTCTGAGGCGCGGGTTTGCGCGCTTCGGATGAGCGCACGCACAAATCTTCTCGCTGCACGCGCGAGCTCGCATCCTCTGGCTCTTAAATGTTTAAACCGGCAAAGTTTAAACGAGTTTAGCTTAAACACAGATATCAACGTGTGCTGTTCAGGTCTCACCTGTGCTCGCGCGCTATCAGCACCTGGGTGATGACGGAATAAAAAATGCTCATATTCTAGCATAGGGCATTCGCATTGAACAAGAGTGAATGGGTTTGTCCACGGTTTTTTTTTTTCATCGATGTAGTTGTTGTAATGTATTGGGAAGCCAGAATGCGCATCCATCAACAGAAACATATATTAGCCGAACCCTGTTTGTTTTACGTGTTATTTATAGCAAACCATATTACAGATGCGTTGTCAAATTTAAGTTGAACCGCGGGCCTAGCGCGTTCCGAACCGTGTGTGTAGAACCGTACGTTTCGATTTTTTTCCACGAACCGTTCCACACCTACTCACAGCATCACCTCCTTGTGGCAAACCGCTCATTTGGCTCATGTGTTTTTATTAGGGATGTAACGATTCACTCAACTCACGATTCGAATCGATTCACGATTTTGATTTCACGATTCGATTTTCTCACTATTTTTTTTAACAAAATGAGATTGAAGACATTATACAGTAAATGAAATGGTGTCACTTTATTAGGCTATTGCTGCACGCTTTTTTGTAAAATTAAAATATAACAAAACTAAATTGAAATTTTAAAACAAACCCCAAATCAAACAAGTTACACAAATAAATTAGAGGCAACCACTGGATTTTAATCATGATCCAAAAAAAGATGCAGCGCGAGTAGTTTTTAATCTAAATTAGACTGTATAATTTCGAAATTTGAAGCAAAAACAGAATGGTCTGACTTTAGTTTT